>NC_139958.1:24472438-24652438 GCF_963454915.1 Gymnoscopelus microlampas
CCTCCCACCACTGACTATACCACCCAGCTGAGTGCTGCCCACAGAGGAGCGCAGAGGGGGGAGCAGTTAGGGGTTAAGTGTCTTGCTCAGGGACACTTCGACACATTTCTGAGAGCTGGAATCGTATAGGATCTTCCTCCGGAGTCCTAGGCAGGCTCACTAACCATTCAGCTATATGGCCGCCCCATACTTCCGACTATGATGCTAGATCAAAATGCCCATCATGTGAATATCTTCACTGTTGGGCAGAAACCTTGTCTCTCCATATGTTATATATATATATATATATATAACTACAGTATTGGATCCATTGAAACACAGGTTATTTTTTTCCCCATTGTCTGAAAAGTAACTGCTTTGGACATATAAGGTTTCCACCTACCAGTGACGATAGGCTGTTAGGCTTGGTACAAGGCTTTGTACCTGTAAGGAGAGACTCTGTTTTGTTGTCAGTCATCAGATCACGTGCTTAATTCATACCGGTCAAATCAGTTATCTGACAGACAATGCACACAGACAAGGTGCAAGCACATTGCTTTGCATTTGGCTATGCTCATACACTCACAGGAGACACAGAAAAGATGGCATAATATCATTCTCTGCACTGCACTTTCATCCTGAATGCAGCCTGCAGACCAGGACATTCACTTTCCACAGAGTATGCCTGCCTTTTTTAATAGTATAGTAAGTAGAGAAAAATTATGTTTAAATTGATTTGTAAGACAGTTTATTTTTATTTAATTTATCTTTTATATGTTTCTGTGTTGCACGATCAAATACATGTCTAATTTATTTAATTTTTTGTCTATGATGGAGGTTGGTTGGGTTTTTTCCATCACTAGTGAAACCAGCATGGCATATCGCTTTATGGGCAGCTGGCTGCTTTACTCTGCTCTCTGCTGTCTGGGGTCACCAATGGGCTACAGGGCATGCTGCTGCTGTGTGTGTGTGTGTGTGTGTGTGTGTGTGTGTGTGTGTGTGTGTGTGTGTGTGTGTGTGTGTGTGTGTGTGTGTGTGTGTGTGTGTGTGTGTGTGTGTGTGTGTGTGTGTGTGTGTGTGTGTGTGTGTGTGTGTGTGTGTGTGTGTGTGTGTGTGTGTGTTGCACACATGTGTATAGGAAGGGGACATGGGGGTGCATGCCCTCCAGGGCATAGTTAAGTACTTTTGGAGCTGAAGTTTTTTCCCCCTTTTTTTCTTTCATTTCACTTTGATTCCTGGAACACTAAACATTGTGCATGCATGGACTAGCACACGCACACAACTATGCAGACGCACACAGACACAGACACACAGACACAGACACACAGACACACACACACACACACACACACACACACACACACACACACACACACACACACACACACACACACACACACACACACACACACACACACACACACACACACACACACACACACAGTTTTACTGACAACAGGTTGGGCAACAGCTCAAACTCGCTGTATTCAATTAGATTTGCAAGTGACACACTTGCTCAACCCTCTCTCTCTCTCTCTCTCTCTCTCTCTCTCTGTCTCTCTCTGAGTCATTGGGAACTAGAGAATATTGCTTTGATTTAAATCTAATTTGGTGGATGATAAAATCAAGAAGGCGTATCAAATTCTTAATTTCATGGTCAAATAAAATATGTGCCAAAGTTTTCTTTAATAGGAACTTGAGCTGATGATTTGTAAAAGGATGCATTTCCATCAAATATAAATAATCTCTATATATATATAAATATAAATAAATATATATATATATATATATATATATATATATATATATATATATATATATATATATTATATATATATATACACACACACACACACACTATACACTCGGGAGTCGGGACAACAGGAATATTGTTTAGTAATATTGTATTTTATTTGATCTTTTTTGATGAAGGATCAACAGTCGGAATGATAAAAAAATAAAACATGTCTACATAACAGCAACTTGGATCTGATCAAATAAACAAAATATTCATATTACAGTAGACCAACAAGCTGGCATTACATGAACATGAACGAGCTTTCATAGTCATGAACAATATTATCGAAAGCTAATGTTACATAACCCAGGCAGCAGACCAATGATGGTGACTATGGTGCTTCCTATGGTGCTTCCCTGTCATCTATGGTGCTTCCTATGGTGCTTCCCTGTCATCTATGGTGCTTCCTATGGTGTTTCCCTGTCATCTACGTGTGTATGTACTGTATGGTGCTTCCATGTCTTCTATGGTGCTTTCGTTTCTAAGTAAAATAATTGAAAAAGCTTGTAGTTAACACATTTCAGTTTTAGTATTTTCAGTTTTAGTACTTAGATCTCAGTTTGAATGGTTTAGGGCAGGGGTCTTCAACAGGGGGTCCGGGACCCCTAGGGGGTCCTCAGAGTTACTACAGGGGGTCCGCAAAATCTTTGTGTGATATGATTTTTTTTTGTTTTACATTAACCACTTGAACCCTAGCATCCCTTTTCTGAGGATAAATTTAGCCAAAAATAGCAGCTCTACAAGCTCACAACGCCTATTTTTGGCAAAGAGTTATGGGTGTAGAGGGATAAAAAGAGCAGCAATCGTTTATCTGAAACACAATGTTATACAATATAGAGGGGGTCCCTGCTTCATCTCTCTCTCTCAGCTAGGGGGTCCTTGGCCTGATAACGTTGAAGACCCCTGGTTTAGGGTCAAAATACATGTCTGATTCATGAACCATCCAGATCTCTCAGGTCATCTGGGAAAGGTCTGCTTTCTGTCCCTAAAACCAAGAATAAACATGGGGAAGCAGCATTTATGCACCACATATCTGGAACAAACTCCCAGAAAACTGCAGGTCTGCTGGCACTCTTATTTCTTTTAAAACACAACTAAAGACCTTTCTGTTTGCTGCTGCCTTTGATTGAGTTTTCTTTTTTTCCCCTTTTTCTGTCTCTTCAGCACTGTACTTGTATCTGTTATTTGTTTTACTTCTTTTGTTTTATGCATCCTGTGCTTCCTATGGTGCTTCCCTGTCATCTTTGGTGCTTCCTATGGTGCTTCCCTGTCATCTTTGGTGCTTCCTATGGTGCTTCCCTGGCATCTATAGTGCTTCCTATGGTGCTTCCCTGTCATCTTTGGTGCTTCCTATGGTGCTTCCCTGTCATCTTTGGTGCTTCCCTGTCATCTTTGGTGCTTCCTATGGTGCTTCCCTGTCATCTTCGGTGCTTCCTATGGTGCTTCCCTGTCATCTTTGGTGCTTCCTATGGTGCTTCCCTGGCATCTATAGTGCTTCCTATGGTGCTTCCCTGGCATGGTGTTTCCTATGGAGCTTACCTGTCTTCTAAAGTGCTTCCTGGTGCTTCCCTGTCTTCTACGGTGCATCCTATGGTGCTTTCCTGTCTTCTATGGTGATTCCCCGTCTTCCATGGTGCTTCCCATTGTGCTTCTCTGTCATCTATGGTGCTTCCCTGCCATCTGTGGTGCTTCCTATGGAGCTTGTCTTGTCTAAAATGCCATGTCCAAAATAGGTTTTATTAAATGATCAATTATTTAAAAAAAAAAAGTTCTACAATCAACTAAATCAATGAATTCAGTTAACTGTTGCACCCCTACAGAAAATGTTGCCTTCCCCTTTTGCTCTGCATTTCTATCATGTAGTTCCAGTGATGCTGTGTGTAATTCACAGATACTTTCCCCTTAATTTTTTGGTTAAAGAGCAGCCCAGCAGGGCTTTTTACCTGTGGTGGCATGTTCACATCCGGTACACACTCACATACTTTCTCAGGTTCCAATTTAGTCCCTCAAGCTTGAGCAATCTTTGTTCTTTTTTATCAGCAATGAATTGTGAAGCTCAACTTCTCCATTTAGCTTGAGCCCATTTTGGTATTGTCTGATTGTCTGAAGTGTGTGATTCCATTAGTTTCACAGTATTTCTTGAATACTGTAATTCTGACTTGAACTCGGCTGGCCGATATGACTTCAATATCATGATCATTTCAAACTTTTGCCTTGATTATGATGAATGGAAGATTATTAAAGAAAATAGTGGAGAATAGCAGATCTACAAGCTCACAACACGTCGCGTAGTCACACATTGCTTGTAGATCGGCTATTTTTGCAACTTTTGTACCCCACCATTGTACAATGAAGTATATTACAGTCTGTCTGTGTATTCACATGAGAAGCGCAGTGCATCCCTGCTGATCCAAGTGAGAACGCAGGCGTTGTGTCACTCCCCGTCTGAAAAGCCATTTACAGATCTCAGAACATCCATGTGTTATTGCATTGTGTACCTCTATTAGTTCTGGGTTGGTAGCAGAGGCCCTATCTAGCTCTCATGTACAGTAGTAAGTGCTTTGGGAGTGTGGTACTCATCGCTTCCAATGTCACATGATGATGTACCTCCTTTTGTGCTGTAGCCCAGTGGTTCTCAACCTGTGGGCAGGGGCCCACTGGTGGGCCATGAGGAAATGATTGGCAAAACACTACTATTGTATTGATAAAATACAACCTTTAAAACCTTGAAAATGTGTTTTCATTGTGATACCGATAAATAGGAACTTAAGGTATAGTAGGCTACTATGTTAGTTCCATTGATCCGGAACACCATTAATTGATCATTAAAATAAATAAACATGCCACTTGAGATGTTCAAGTGGGCCCTGATCCAGGAGGGCTTGAGAACCACTGCTGTACCCCCTAGCAGCCATGACAGCAGGTCTGCTATCTTCTGTTTCCCAGGTACATGTACCACTCAGAAATCATATGGCTGCAATCTGAGGTCCCATCGCTCTATGCACGCACATGGTTTGGATCGAGTGCTGTATATAACCTCCAATGGCTTATGATCAGTGATTAGATCAAACTTCCTGCCATACACATAAGGATGTAGTCTCTCACAAGCCCATGCCAAAGCTAAGGCTTCACGCTCTGTCTGAGAGTACCTATACGCTCACAGTCTGTCAAGCTGTGGCTCATGTAGCGCAAAGGTAACATTTCTTCTAGTACTGCTCAAAGTCCTACACGACTTGCATCCGCTATCACCTTGGTTGGTGCTTCCTTGTCAAAATGCTCGTCATGAGGTACAGTAGGAATGATCCAAGATGGCAGCCGCATGTATGGCAGCGTCGCCCATCCACTGTTTTCGACAACTCTGTACCATCATTGTAGTCGTGATGGCGTTGAAGAGTACAAATATAGCGCCGGTTGGAAAGAGGATGGTAGGTGAAACTATGGAAAAAATACAAAACTTTTACGTCACGGACAAGTCAGCGGACAACAACAACAAGCACCTTGGATTTGGTCAAGCCGCAACCTACACCTCACTGATGCGACCTGCATGGCGGCCTCTCGTAGGGAAGGGAAGCGGGGACAATAGACTCATTGTCTCCATGTGCTTGCTGCTGTAGGGGGACAGCCATCCATGGTCCTGGAACGGGACCGGGGTTCACCGCCCCAGCAGCTAGCTTGGCTTAAGTTGGCTAGCCGGCTCCCGCAGCCCCTGCACTCGCAACAGACGCCAGTCGTTGGTGTGGCTTCATCTACCTCCACCTGTGTTTGGATGGCTAAGTGGCACTGACTTTTTTCTTTTTTTTATAAATCAATGCTATTGAACACCCTTTACTGTTGTCGGTGTGTGGGTTTTACAAAAATTGAACCAATGAAAAGTATTACAAAAAGCGCTTCTGACTAAACCTCCTAACTCCATTGGATCCTGAAACTGTCGGTCAAACCACCTAACTCCAACTCAACTTTTTTCCATCTGGATTTGTCATTCTAATCAATGATGGACATAACTTTACAACTATCACCACATTCACTGGTCAAAACCTCCTAAGTCCACTCCACTGGATTTGGGTAGTGACAACAATATAATGACAAATGCAAGTATCTGACAATGTATAAAGTCACCATACCAACTTTGATGAGGCAGAATTGTGTTTTTTTTTTTCATTTCCTGAAAAGTTAATATTTTGGACATCTACCCGACAGCAGAGATGATTTTTTTTCACATTCACCCATTCACACACACATGGCGGAGGAAACCATGCAAGGCACAAACCTGCTCACCGGGAGAGGTTAGGAGTTCAGTGTCTTGCTCAAGGACACTTCGACACATAGCCAGGAGGAGCAGGGAATCGAACGTGGAACCTTCGGATTCCATGACGGCCGCTCTACCTCCTGAGCCACTGCCACATTAGCCTGTGTGGTAATTTAAATCAGTGCTAAATTGACATTCCGAATTTTGCAATGCATGTGTTTTCTGCAACCATTTTATTGAGTACCACACTCAATAAACCTATTTCCAGAGCCAAGTCAATGAGGCTTCATTGTTTTCTTCAGTCCACGTCAATGCCAAGACAAAATATTCACACACTCACTATGAGAAATGTCTTATTTCTTATCAGTGGCTGTAAATTATGCAAGGAAAACAAATAAATAAATAAATAAAGATAAATCTGTGTGAATTTCTTTTTTTTTTTGCTCAAAAAAATTATCCCACGATTTTGTAACCCATTTTTGCCAATTGCCTACAGTATGTAATCCTGGGTGCTACTCTCCCTCTGCCAGCCATCTGTGTGAATTTCTACTTGTTGCTTTCAGTGTTTGTCTGTTTTCAACAAAATATTCACACACTCACTATGAGAAATGTGTTATTTCTCATCAGTGGCTGTAAATTATGCAAGGAAAATAAATAAATAAATACAAATAAATCTGTGTGAATTTCTACTTGTTGCTTTCAACACTACTAAGAAGAGTTGCTAACATCTGAGTACAGAAGAAAGCTTTCCGAAAGCCCTGGTGTAGGTTGAAGACAGCTTAAGGATTAACAGTAAGCACCCTGCATAATGGGGGTGCTTATACATGTACAGATGGTGCTGTGAATAAAAGACACCTCCTTACACAATGGATTTAGAGATCATCTTAGATCAAATATAAAACGAGAGAAAAAAAAGCTGTTAAACATACAGTAATATTGTCACAGATATCAATTAGCCCCTGAATGAATCACTGGGAAGTAAGAAGAGGGAATGTAAGTGAGTGAGAGAGAGAGAGAGAGAGAGAGAGAGAGAGAGAGAGAGAGAGAGAGAGAGAGGTGGCCAGTAACGTCTATTTATACTCCATCATACAACGGTGTCCCGCACCGAAAATAGCAAGGTGCCCTGCACTAGTTTTGGCACAGGACACCATCACACGACTAAGTATAAATCAGGCTTAATGATTGTGGCAGTGTTATAGTATAGAAGACTGATTGAAAATGTGTTCTAGTTTGTAGTTTGGGAAGGAAAGTCTTGGAAAGAATGTTGTAACGATGTATGTTTGGCTCGTGTAGAAACGCTGACTTTCTGACCCTACAGTCAGAGTGCAAAAGCACTAACTCAATCACAACACAGCAGGAATAGTTTGGGAAAAGTCAAAGCAGGGAGACAAGCATAATCACACTCATGCCTAATTTATGCTCCGTCGTATGACAGAGCGTAAATTAGGCACACACACACACACACACACACACACACACACACACACACACACACGCGCGCGCACACGCACGCACGCACGCACGCACACACACGTGCGTTGGTTACAAACCAAAGCATGTTTCTTTACTTACTGACATTGTTGATGCCAAATATAATATACTTGGTTAAATATTCCCGTACCCGCTGACATTGTGTTAATTAACAGAAATCTGTTCACAATGTTTTACAAGATACTGCAAGGAAGAGCTTGTGTTTATCCTATCCTGCAGCGCTAGACACTATTGACTGTAAACTACTTGGAATTACAGGTCTGCCACAACCATATACAGTATACCTATCTACTGCACAGTGGGGAAAGGC
The DNA here is from genome assembly GCF_963454915.1 of Gymnoscopelus microlampas. Classification (NCBI taxonomy): domain Eukaryota; kingdom Metazoa; phylum Chordata; class Actinopteri; order Myctophiformes; family Myctophidae; genus Gymnoscopelus; species Gymnoscopelus microlampas. The sequence continues at coordinate 24,480,263 of NC_139958.1, forward strand.
CTCAGCTGAATGCTACGAAGGAATGGGCTGACCCTCTGTGTGTGTACGTGTGCATGCATGCGTGCGTGTGTGCGTGCGTACTGTATGTGTGTGCATAAGAGAGAGAGAAAGAGACACACACACACAGAGTATATGTGTGTGTGTGTGTGTGTGTGTGTGTGTGTGTGTGTGTGTGTGTGTGTGTGTGTGTGTGTGTGTGTGTGTGTGTGTGTGTGTGTGTGTGTGTGTGTGTGTGTGTGTGTGTGTGTGTGTGTGTGTGTGTGTATATATGTAAAGGGGGAGTTCATATTTGTATGGCCCATATCAAGCGGAACTGTTAATGTGCTTTTCCTAGAATGATAGAACAAATAAAGGGCCGTAAATTCTTTCCTTGTACTTTCCTTGAAACCCCAAGAGTAAGCATCTGTTTGTTTTTGAAAAACCATTACCTTCACTGACCCTCCATGTACTGATAGAAGTCATCCTTAAATGTATCATGAAACACCTCGTCATCTGTAACAACTTATCGAGATTAATGAGAATATAGAATGTATTTTGACCAAACCAATAAAATCCTTCCTATTTGTGTCTGATACTCATTACTGGTGTTGTACTGCCGAAACCTTCTGTATGTATCTATCTATCCAGACAGCGATAATCACTACACTCCTGTCTAATTTATGCTCCCATGTACGGCGGAGCATAAATTAGGTTCTCCGCACGCACAAACGAACGCACGCACGCACGCACGCAGGCACACACACTCACACACACACACACACACACACACACACACACACACACACACACACACACACACACACACACACACACACACACACACTACTCATTACTGGTGTTGTAAGTGCACTAGACTAGAGGAAAGAAGTTAATGCAGTCCTGTGCTTATGCAGTTCTCACAAGAAGGATAGATTCCATGCACAGAAATTAGTGTGACAAACTGTTTAATGATATAATCTCAAACCAAACAACAATGGCTGTGACACCTTCCATCTATTCTTTATGTTCCTCTGTTCTCCTTTTCAAAGGGAATGGTAATCCACATTCAAAAGGCGTTAACACGTTCTTCATAACGATCATAGAGATAAGCCAAATGCTCAAATAAGTGTAATCAACGTAAGTCTTTATAAACAATACATAGGGTAGGTACCCTCACAAAACATACAGTAATCCTGGTGTCTATACTACCTCCTCCTGGTCAGTCGGGGCGCGGGGAAAGGAACTGGTTGGAATAACGTGTTCCTTCCATGCGTTACGTCCTACCGGGGAAACTCCCCCCTGTCGGTTGATAAGAAGGCTTCTCTCATGCATTGAAGGAGGCATGAGCTCGGCTCTGGGTTCTCCCTAGGCTGGCAGAGGGAGTGTAGCGAACAGGATTACTTAGACAATTGCCACTGGGTGAAAAAAATGGGGTTGCAAAATCGTGGGATAAAAAATGTTGTAAAAAAAACACAAAACAATACATTTCCACTGTCCATCCGACCACTGCTGCCCCCAAACGATCAGGCTACAACCTACTAATAATACTTCCAACTACCAACATACAACATACAAGCCATGTTGTTGTCAGGAGGCAGCACCACCACGACTGTTCAACAGGGGTCTGAGGAAGTTGAGGAGGATCTCAGGATCTGAGGGAACATGTAGGGAGGTGAGGAAAGCATTGTACCCATCTAAAGGGTATAAATGCTTTGTGAACCCCCATGAGCCCAGCAGGGCAGCCTGAGTCCGAAATCACCAGCACCTGTGCCCCATTCACACCTCTCCTCCCATGTTCATTGACTTCTCCAATGCCTTCAACACCATCCAGCCACTCTAGCCAGCTAAAAAGCTCAGTGATGCAGGTGGACGATGTCTTGGTTGCCTAGCTTTTGACTAGCTCACCAACAGACCACAGTAAGTCCAATCTGGGAACCCATCGCCAAATGAAAAGGAAAAACAGCGCCCTCTGCTGTTTTTTACTATCTCACTTGGCTCTGGGAGGAAGTCGACGTAGCACACGTACGCAAGGAAACCGGGGTTTTGGTCTGCCTTCAGCCTTTCACTTCCGGTGGTGCGACTATGTTTTCATTCCCACTAACAATATTTCTACACGGAACACTAACACCACTTCTCCCAGAGACATTGGATCGTTTTGGTTATAAGCCCACTTGTTTCTATGATGAAAGAGCAAGTTAAAATGTGAATATCTTTCCGTGGTTTTGTCTGCTCCGAGGACGCTATTGTTAAATGAGTTTCGGTTTGTTTCTAGTGGGGAAGGATCGGCAGACACGTAAATCCCACCCACAACATTTGATTGGGTAAACCGCGGCCTGCTTCCTGATCTGAAGGCACGCCCACTTGTAGGCCAGTGCGTACGCGATGTGACGGACCCCCCCGACAGATTCAAACGCAGAGCAGAATCAGTTCTTGAGAGATTACAGTAAGTCAGAATGCAGGGCAGCATGGCAGATGTGCTGATAAACAACACCAACCTTTCCTGTTCACCCTTTACACCTCAGACTTCCGCTTCAACTTTAGAATGTGCCACAGAAGTTCTAAGATTGTATTGGATGTGTCTCTCTCTCTCTCTCTCTCTCTCTCTCTCTCTCTCTCTCTCTCTCTCTCTCTCTCTCTCTCTCTCTCTCTCTCTCTCTCTCTCTCTCTCTCTCTCTCTCTCTCTCTCTCTATATATATATATATACACACACACACACACACACACACACACACACACACACACACACACACACACACACACACACACACACACACACACACACACACACACACACACACACGGTATTGCTGGCTGGCTGCATTTATTTTTCTTCCTCTCATCACTTCCACCAAGGTACTGTAAAATTAACCCATCTTCCTCTCAGTTTCCACTCCCCCCACCTTGCTACCCTCCCTCCATTTCTCTGCCCATCCCTTGCTCTATCACTCCCACACACCCATCAGTCCTGTTAGTCCAGGCCTGGGGATCCATTAGTCAGTGTTATCTTCATGTCAACAGTTCCTCTCAAATATTTACAATAGTCCCTGGTGGGGAGACGGCCAATCCAGGGTGGGATGATTCACCCTTTGTTAACACAATCGCCCCAAAGTAACACTGTACCTCTCATAGAAACACATGCTCAGGAACTGCCCAAAGTGTCCCAAAAACAACATGTTTTGGACAGTGGACGATGAGGCCCTCAAAGAAGAGCATAAATGTAGCTGGAAGGTGAGAGAGTGTTGAACCATTTCAAAATCTGGATGTCATTCTGAACCTGAACATTATCTATTTCTACTCAACGTGTTTAATTTGATTAGAGGTTTTCATGTATATATATATATATATATATATATATATATATATACACACACACACACACACACACACACACACACACACACACACACACACACACACACACACACACACACCATATAATAGCTTAGAAACACAAACATATAACATTAGTCAGCTAGCTTATCCTGTGACATACACCTCTAGAATGGTGTTTTATTTTACAGCAGCAAAAGCATAATTATGAGTGATAATATGAATATATAGTACATTAAATGTAATCATGGATGTATTCATTTGCATGTTATATTCATCCTCGCTACACTGACAATAGAAAAAAGGGGATTCTGAGAATTTCTGACATACCGGCAGCCATAAAGCCAGATGGAGAGCATCAACCCAGTCAGAAACAGTGGTGCCAGATTTTTCAAGAGAAACAAGCAGCCAGGTCTACGAAAACAAGCAAGCTAGAAACAAGCCCGTCCCCACCCCCCAAAAAAACGCAACCAGCAACTACCAATATTTACAAGCGACTGTACAGAAAAACAAGCCCAAAGTCGCTTACAATAAGCAGACCTGGAAACACTGGTCAGAAATTCAAATAAATAGACAGCCAGTCATTTAGACAGAGAGTGGAAGTCTCGTTGACCCTGCTAATCTCCTTAGCGGAGGGCTGATGACCTTATTTACCCATAATGCATCAGCAACACGTACTTCATTAGCCAATGTCAAAGGGAGCATGCAGTAGCAGGAGAAAGCAAACACACGTAAACATTCGCATTGAAATACATCGTCGCTGTCGGGCGGAAACCTTGTATGTCCAAAACTGTTACTTTTCAGGAACTGGGGAAGAGAAAAGAAAAACAGTGTTCCAATGGATCCATTGAAGCTATTATTTAGTCACACAAGCTCTTGTTAATACTTTTCATTGGTTCAGTATTCATAAAAACCCACAGACAGACGTATAAACACTTTGACTTTGACTTTCAAGAATTCAAAGAAACAGCGAAAATAGCCGATCTACAAGCCACTCTTGTACACTCTCGTACGACAAAGTAGGGCATTAATCTACGTAAAAACAACAACATAAAAGGTTGAAGCATGGAGATACAAGGTTTCTGCATGACGGCGACGATATATCAGCACTGGCAGTTAGGTCACAACAGGCTGGCCACAGACATGCAGCGCGTACACAAAGCAATGCTTCCACTGAGGATCCAACAAATACACATAGACACATGCATAGACGCACACACACACACACACACACACACACACACACACACACACACACACACACACACACACACACACACACACACACACACACGTGCAAACACATACATGAATGCACGCACACACACGTACGCTCACTCTGTCTCACAAACATACAGTACAAGATATATTAAGAGTTGAGTCACCAGTAAACCCTGATAGATAAACAAGATGTTGGAGTCGGTGAGTTTATTTGACGTCGCTCTCTCTCTCTCTCTCTCTCTCTTTCTCTGTTTCTGTCTCTCTCTGTTGCTCCGTCTCCATGTCTCTCTGAGTCTCTGTCTCTCTGTGTCCCTCTCTCTCTCTCTCTCACTCTCTCTCTTTCTCCCTCTCTGTGGTGTCTCGCTTGGCCTGTCTGCAACCCTGACCTCCTGCAGTATTTGTTTTAGAGCTCTGCAGGGCCTGTCAGGGAAACATACATACACATGGTACGCACACACACACATGCACAGTCGTGTATGCACGCACGCACGCACGCACGCACGCACGCACGCACGCACAAACCCACAAGCATACCTTCATACCTTCATACTCATGTACTGTATACACACACACACACACACACACACACACACACACACACACACACACACACACACACACACAAACACACACATACCTTATATATGCATGGACACACTCACGTACTGTATACACACACACACACACACACACACACACACACACACACACACACACACATACACACACACACACACACACACACACACACACACACACACACACACACATTGCTTAATGGGAGGAGGAAATGTAGTAACGCACTGTGACGTTAATGAAACACTTGAGAGTTTCCTATGTGAGATGTTCAGCATATCTCTGTGTCTCTATCATCACGTCTCACATATTAAATCACACGTCAGATAGCGCTTCAGCTCGCCCGCAAGCGTGTTTTCCCGAAAACGCAAGTAAATACTGCGATTCCTGACAATTAGCTCTTTTAGCCCAGTGGTTCTCAACCTGTGGGCCAGGGCCCACTGACAGTCCACAAGGGTATTGCAATTGGGCCCCCAAATTATTGGCAAAACACTGATGTTTTAATGATAATATCAAATTAACACCATGGTATTTTTTTCCTTTAAAACCTTGAAAAGTGACTTTTCATTGTGATGCTGCGAGTTGGTTCTATCGATCCAAGCCTTGAACACAATCAATTTATTGATCGTTAAAATCAATGTGGTCTGAAAATGCAGGCGGTCCACTCGTCTGACCACTAGTAACCGTTAAGTGGTCAGATGGGTGGGCCGCACGAATGCTCTGGAGATTTTCAAGTGGGCCCTGATCTAGAAAAGGTTGACAAACACTGTTTTAGACCTGATTTATACTTGGTCTTATGATGGAGTTGTGTGGCCAAAACAGCCGATCTACAAGCTCCCAGCGCGTTGTGTCACACCGCACTGCAAGCTTGTAGATCGGCTATTTGCGAATCTATCATGCGATTGAGTATAATAAGCATTTAGAGCAGGGGCGTGAACATAATTTCTGTTTCCTGGTCGGTTGGCAAGGCAAATATAATGATATATAACTATTTATGACAATACTAATTAGTCAATATGTTATCAGTTCATTTATGAGGATGATGGTAAAACTCCCTCGGTAATTTTCCAGCCCATGCACAAATAGTAGTTAACCTTATACTCCATATAGTGCAAGGTAATCAAGGCACACACGCACGCATACACAGACTACACACACACACACACACACACATACGCGAGCATGCACAAAACACACACTGTTACAAAGGAGAATAGAGTTCACAAGCAAGCTCCACAGAATGTACACGGATATGAGAACGAGCAGCGCCCTCAATAACACGCACACTTTCCTGGTTTGGTGATGCGCTGGCCCACGGACCGAGCCATGTGCAGACTGGGTGTGAGGGATTAGGTTTCAAAACACAGCGCCAACTCTGCTCACAAACACAGATAAAGTGCCCTTATATGGACAGATGCACACATGCGCGCGCGCGCGCACACACACACACACACACACACACACACACACACACACACACACACACACACACACACACACACACACACACACACACACACACACACACACACACACACACACACACACACACACAAACACACCAGTCCTTAGCTAGAAGAAGCGTGGGGAAAGATACATCATATTCCAGGTGTGTGGGTAGCTGGAATAAATGTCATGAATGACTGTGGGAGGATGAAAAAAAAAATTGGCAGCAAGAAATAAACATCAGTCTTGCACATTACAAATTACGGTACTTTATTGATAGTACTAATAGCCGCATTTAGATGAATGTGATATTATATAAACGATAGCACTAGTCGGGAAAAATTAAGGCCCGTATGAGAGCCAATGTATGACTAAGACGTTCTCTTCAGTTTCGCTCTTCATGTAGAAAAAAAAGTCATTTATTATAAGCCTGGAGCTTGTGCAGTCTTCTTCATTACACTTTGGCTCTGTCAGCGCTCATATACTGTTGATCTATTTTATGACCACATACAGTGTAATATCCTTTGCCCAGTCAGCGCTGCAGGTCCAAAATCAGTTTCTTGATGACATTATCAAGAGAGTTTACTTGAACTGTTTCTGCCTTTGGGGTGAACTTGTTGTTCACTTTCACCCATACAGAATATACTGTATGAGTGATACAATTCTTACAAAGGTGGATTCGCTTTAGGGTGTAGGCTATTTTACCCTGGATCCCAGTCGTGCGAATTCACTTTATCAAGCGCTGGGTGGGCGTTTTGCCCAAAAAGTGGAAGAGCCAATCAGAGTGTGTCAATCACAGGGCCCTGAGTGCAGACGCTGATAGGCTCTTCCATTTTTGGGTTTTCTGCAAAACGCCAACCAAGCGCTTGGGGCCAGACCAGTCTGCAGCCCTTACTCTTGGGCCACCAGGCCTTTTTAAATCAAGGATATGTTTTAGATGATTTTGAAGTTGAACGGGGAGGTGGCAAGACTATGGTTAGGAAAGTTTTTAATCACATCTAAATTCTAAAAGTCATGGGATCGTATCCTAGCACCGGTACCTCTGCATCTGAGCAATCTGCCTCCCTCGGGTCTAATAACTTTTTTCGCCTTTAAATGGCCATTGCCATTCACAATGCATTGTGCGCTTAAAGTTAAAGGTAGGGTAAGTGATTTGCTTTGGTTAAAATAAGTGTTAAATAGCTCTATATTCTGATAGTACTCATTGCTATAGAGTGTTTGTTCAGTATTAGGAGTGTCCTTGTCTCTCCACCTCTTTATAAAACAGAAAATGCATTTTCGTTTCAGTTTCAGTTTCATTTCCAATTTTTTCCAACCAGGACAGAGAACTCAATCAGGATACAGATTAAACAAGTGAAATTGGAAGTGATGACACTAAGAAATGAGCTGACAAAATTTGAGCTGGAACACTATACAAATTAAGCTTAAAAATGGGTACTTTCTCCTGATTGGCTGAGATTTTGACACCTACCGGAAAATGTATTTACTGTTTATTAAAGAGTTTATCAAACCTCATGAAGAACATTATCGTCACATCTAAATTCTAAAAGGTGGGTTAAATATTACATTCTCGGTTGGATCTTCAATGCCAGTGTGGCTCAAACGTTAAATCAGTGGTTTATACACAGAAAGTTTAAGGGCCAAAACTCCAGAAGGAAAAAAGTCACTCTCCGTCTAAATTGTCAAAGGTGGGTGAAGTATTACATTCTCAGTTAATCATTAAATTCTCAGTTGCATGCTAGCATGGCACATGAGTCAGGAGTACAAACCATGGCTCAAATGATAAATCAGGGGTTCATAATCTGAATATCCTGGGTTCAAAACATCCAAAGAACATTTTTCACTTTCCATCTGAATTGTGAAAGGTGATTTAAGTATTACATTTCCAATTGCATCTCCTATGTCATTGTGGCTCAATAGATGACTCAGGGGTTTATAATCCAAAAGTTCACGGTTCAAAGCTTTCAAAGAACATTTTTCACTTTCCATCTAAATTGTGAAAGGTGAGTTAATTATTACATTCCCGACTGCTTCTTCCATGCTAGCATGGCTCAAATGATAAATCAGGGGTTTCAAATTCAAAGGTTCTGGGTTCAAAACTCCCAAAGAGCATTTTTCACTTTCCATCTAAATTGTGAAAGGTGCAAGTTAAATATTACATTCCCGATTGCATCTTCTATGTCAGTGTGGCTCGATAGATGAATCGGGGGTTTATAATCCAAAGGTTCCAGGTTCAAAGCTCCCAAAGATCATTTTTCACTTTCCATCTAAATTATAAAAGGTGAGTCAAGTATTACATTCCCAATTGCGTCTTCTATGCCAGCGTGGCTTAATAGATGAACCAGAGGTTTATAAACCAAAGGTTCAGGGTTCAAAGCTTGAGTAAAACAAAAGACAACTCTAACAACTAATACAAAATATCTCAAACAACCAAAACAACAATCAATACAAAACTTCAAAGTGCCTCAATAAAAAAACATAAAACAGTGGTCAAAAAATAACAAATAAGGCAGCTATAATACTAATACTGTCAATGACATTCAACAAAAATTGCTTTGCTTAGTATGTACATTTATTAAGCTCCTCCCACTGGAGGTGGGCTTTACCCATGCTCCTCCCCCTCCTACCGGAGATAAACGATTTTGGCCTCCACACTTAGTGATTTTTTTCGGATTTAACTTTCGTTTCGGTAAAATAAATTTTACCGGAACGAAAATTACCAATCAACTCTAAATTGCCTGAAACGTACTCCTAACAGATTTTTGGGGGGACGATTTTGGCCTCCACACTTAGTGATTTTTTCGGATTTAACTTTCGTTTCGGTAAAATAAATTTTACCGAAACGAAAATTACCAATCAACTCTAAATTGCCTGAAACGTACTCCTAAGAGGTTTTTGGGGGGACGATTTTGGCCTCCACACTTAGTGATTTTTTCGGATTTAACTTTCGTTTCGGTAAAATAAATTTTACCGAAACGAAAATTACCAATCAACTCTAAATTGCCTGAAACGTACTCCTAAGAGGTTTTTGGGGGGACGATTTTGGCCTCCACACTTAGTGATTTTTTCGGATTTAAGTTTCGTTTCGGTAGTGACAAACTTTCGTTTCGGTAGTGACACAATGGTGAAAAAAAAAGATTTACTAAGTCCAGAGCTCGATGAATGTTAGGGACCAAAAAAAAAAGTCACTACAAAGTACTACCAATCAACTCTAAATTGCCTGAAACGTACTCCTAACAGGTTTTCGGGGGGACGATTTTGGCCTCCAAACTTAGTGATTTTTTCGGATTTAACTTTCGTTTCGGTAGTGACCAACTTTCGTTTCGGTAGTGACCAGTGGGTCTAGTGCTGTAATGTCTTTTGATTGACCAACTATTGACTTTTGATTGTTTTGATTTTGTAAAATGTCACTGTCAGGCATACAGTTATCCCCCTCAAGGATCCCTGGGGTCCCCGGACCCCACTTTGAGAACCACTGGCCACCACAGAATACAATTTCTCACTAAATCTATTTACTAAACCAATAACCAGCATATATGTAGTGTGCTTGCTTGGGTTGCTCATTTGGCATTTGAATCATACTCTGTTAATACTGGGCTCACTAGCTCAGTCAGTGTATGATTACACAATGTCAAAAGATAAGATAAATAATCAAGTAAGTGTTCTTTATAATTTGTTGTTTTTTCAGGGCTGGATTTTGTCACCTCACTGTAATGACCTTATTTTTGGCATCACAGATACAGAAGATAATAGTCTTCATGAGGTACTTAGGCTACAGGTTGGGAAAAGCCATGTAAACACTTAAAAGTTCAATACGAAACCCATAATTCAACGTTGCACAAATACGGCAATCTGGGAACCCATGTAAAAAAAAAGGGGGAAACAGCGCCCCCTGCGACGTCGTATGACGTCTGAGTCAGGACCTCTCAGTCAGTAAGTAGCTCTGACTGACTCGGGCGTCGACGTCGCAGGGGGAGCTGTTTCACCTTTTTAATGTGTTTTTGCAACTAGTGAGGTCCGACTCACAGTGGGGGTAGTGCGTTGCAAAATGTATAAAGATATAGTTGAATATATTCCTTCACTTCAATAAATCAAATATGTTACCTGTCTGTTTTGTGTTTATGTCTGTTTGTTTTTGTTTAAAAAAAAAAAAAAAGGAAGCTAAATGTACAACTATAACTTGTGCTTCACAATAAAAATATTTGAAACATCAATAAATCAAATAGACCAATTATTTGTTTACTAACATTGAGCCTGGACGCACAGGTGATTGTTTCACGCAATCAATTCCCAACCTGTTTCGGGGTGCACTGGTTTCAGCACACCCCAACCCCCTCTTGTGTGTGTCGGCTAGTGAGACGCGTCCTAACGAGACCTGATATAATGGGTTTCGTTGCGCGCATACTGGCTGCTCGCAGCCAGTATGACGTCGTCTGTTAAGGGGTCTATATGATTGAATTAACTAACTACCATAAAGAACATAATGTAAAGCAGGCTAAAATAATGATGTCAACAAGGCAGGGATGTTAGCTGGTATTATTATTATTAATATCACTGATATGCAGCCGCAGCCATTCATGGCTAGTTCCTTGAGTTTTTGATATGCAAATCACAATGGCAGTATTTGATTGTTCTGTGAAGGTGGGGGGTTCTTTCTGAAAGATAATTTCTGAAAGATAATTCAAAAGTGCTGGAGTATTTCAACTTAACTGTACTAATTGAGGGCTAACATACAAATGAACGGTATAGTGGTTTACTAATCTAAGACACAATTATAACATGTGGCCGGGTGGTGTGGTGGTCTAAGCGTCAAACTCTCAGTGGAGAGATTCTATGTTCAAATCCCAATTCTCTTATAGGTCTGTGCTGAAGTATTTCAATTTACATTGACTGCTTTGAGGACAGTCAGGGTATGATTATACGATATCAACAGATAAGATAAATAATGAATGAAGTGTTCTTACTTTATCGGCGAAAAAAAGTAGTACGTGGTTGTTTGAAAAAGTAATGTCTCAAGCGGGAGACGAACCCAAACTCCCAAAAGTAAAGGACTGGAAGTCTAATGATAAACGAGGTGCGCCACTGAGGCCGAAGCGGAAGAGGGGTATTTGGGTTCAAATACAATGTGACACACACACACACACACACACACACACACACACACACACACACACACACACACACACACACACACACACACACACACACACAGACATCGTCCACGGTAATGCAGCCGTCCGCGGCGGTAAGGGGTGTGTTTTTGGGACGAGCGTTCCGTAACGGTAGATTAAGCAAATTGAGAATCAGGCTAACAGCTAGCATGATTAACGGAGGGTGCGTTCGAAAATACAGCACTGAGCGCACTGGCCAATACAAACTAATAGGCGAGTGTGCTTTCAAATGTACATATTTTTTGTTTTGATTGTATTGCTGTATTGTTGTATTGTGCTTTCTGCTTTGGCAATGTAAACGTATGTTTTCTCATGCCAATAAAGCCCTTTGAATTGAATTGTGTGCTCCGGTGCGTAATTTCCGAACGCACCCTTGACTGATGCTGCTGGGGCTATCAGTCAAAGATGGTTGTATAGTAAGATACGCAATCTCTAGTTTACCTCCCGTTTCTGCGTGACGTAGGTGGACTCTAACTTGCTTCCGGTCTCCTAAAAAGGCGTGTTCACGTACGTCACGCAGAAACGGGAGGTAAACTCCCGTTTCTGTAAACATCTTTGACGATAGCATTACGCAGCTTCAGCGCGTGCAGCATGTTAATTCAGGCTAGTCGTTAGCCTGATTCTGAGTTTGCTTATCGACTTTTACGGAACGCTCGTCCCAAAAACACACCCCTTACCGCCGCGAGTAACGGCGACCCCCTGCAGATATATAAATAGATGAATTCCATGTAATCTCAACATTGCATGCATGGCGCATTTAATAATTAAATGCTGAAGTATTCAACTTTACTAACTGAAGGCTAACATACAACAGAATGTTTCAACAATACTTGGAGACATCTGCTGTGAGTCACTGAGCAATGGTTGTTCTTCTGGAAGTCAGCCTCAGGTTAATAAAGAGTAGAGTGGGGTTTGAACCCGCATCGTCTGTTTCATGTAGACAGCGTCTTAACAGGCTCAGCTACTTGCTACCTCTCTCCACTACAGTGTTCTTACAGAGTTTACTCTGCTTTGATTAACAACAAAAAAGAAGGTTCCTTGACGATTTTTCTGAAATATCTCCAAAACTACAAATGATTTCAAAAGAAAAAATCTCAAGCATGCATGTCCACAGTAAGGTGGAATTTTTGAACTGTGAATGGAGTTTCTAGGTGAACGTGTTTTTTTGAGGTCCCTATACCCTAACCCTAACCTTCCATCCGCCTCCATTCTAAATCTCTGAACTTTTAAAGGAGTACAATTCTAAAACTATGCAACATTTTCAAAGATTCCTTTTCAGGCAAACATGTCCAGAGTAAGATGAACATTTTAAAGTATGAATGAGGTTACTAGGCGTAAGTATGTAGTTGTAAGCCTGCCTTTAAATGTCCATTGCCGCATCGACAATGAATGGGGCGCTTAAAGTTAAATATCTCCAAAACTACAAATGATTTCAAAAGAAAAAATCTCAAGCATGCATGTCCACAGTAAGGTGGAATTTTTGAACTGTGAATGGAGTTTCTAGGTGAATGTGTTTTTTTGAGGTCCCAAATTCGTCCATCGACCTCCATTCTAAATCTCTGAACTTTTAAAGGAGTACAATTCTAAAACTATTAAACATTTCAAAGATTCCTTTTCAGGCAAACATGTCCAGAGTAAGATGAACATTTTAAAGTATGAATGAGGTTACTAGGCGTAAGTATGTAGTTGTAAGCCTGCCTTTAAATGTCCATTGCCGCATCGACAATGAATGGGGCGCTTAAAGTTAAATATCTCCAAAACTACAAATGATTTCAAAAGAAAAAATCTCAAGCATGCATGTCCACAGTAAGGTGGAATTTTTGAACTGTGAATGGAGTTTCTAGGTGAACGTGTTTTTTTGAGGTCCCTATAGCCTAACCCTAACCTTCCATCCGCCTCCATTCTAAATCTCTGAACTTTTAAAGGAGTACAATTCTAAAACTATGCAACATTTCAAAGATTCCTTTTCAGGCAAACATGTCCAGAGTAAGACGAACATTTTAAAGTATGAATGAGGTTACTAGGCGTAAGTATGTAGTTGTAAGCCTGCCTTTAAATGTCCATTGCCGCATCGACAATGAATGGGGCGCTTAAAGTTAAATATCTCCAAAACTACAAATGATTTCAAAAGAAAAAATCTCAAGCATGCATGTCCACAGTAAGGTGGAATTTTTGAACTGTGAATGGAGTTTCTAGGTGAACGTGTTTTTTTGAGGTCCCTATACCCTAACCCTAACCTTCCATCCGCCTCCATTCTAAATCTCTGAACTTTTAAAGGAGTACAATTCTAAAACTATGCAACATTTCAAAGATTCCTTTTCAGGCAAACATGTCCAGAGTAAGACGAACATTTTAAAGTATGAATGAGGTTACTAGGCGTAAGTATGTAGTTGTAAGCCTGCCTTTAAATGTCCATTGCCGCATCGACAATGAATGGGGCGCTTAAAGTTAAATATCTCCAAAACTACAAATGATTTCAAAAGAAAAAATCTCAAGCATGCATGTCCACAGTAAGGTGGAATTTTTGAACTGTGAATGGAGTTTCTAGGTGAAAGTGTTTTTTTGAGGTCCCAAATTCGTCCATCGACCTCCATTCTAAATCTCTGAACTTTTAAAGGAGTACAATTCTAAAACTATTAAACATTTCAAAGATTCCCTTTCAGGCAAACATGTCCACAGTAAGATGAACATTTTAAAGTTTGAATGGGGTTTCTATTCTATATATGACATTTTGAATCATTACAGTCAGTTCACCTTCTTTTGGGTCTTGAGTCGAACCAATTACTCCCGCGGAGACATCAAATTTCTCTTTTGGGCCATGAGTCCCAAGACTCAAGGCCCAAAAGAGAAATTTGATGTCTCCGCGGGAGTAATTGGTTCGACTCAAGACTCTTTTGGGTCTTGAGTCTTGGGAAAGAAAAAAAAGTGTGCTAGTTGGATTTGAACCAGGAATCTTCTGGTTGCAAGTCCTGTATCTAAACCACTGCACCACAGAGGTCCTTACATGTTCTGTTGACTTGCGTGGAATTTGTCTGAAAGATTATATAAAGGTAAAAGCCCCAGGTAAAAGTTAGAAAGATGTCCTTGCGAGATTTGAACTCAGGACCTTCAGTGTGTAAGGCCTGAATCTTAACCACTGCTCCATCATGGTACATACTTCCTATGGTGTCTTACACGCTGTTCAGTGAAAGATCAGATAAAGGTGCAAGAGTCAGGTATTTGTTGGAGACCTGTCCTGGTTGGATTTGAACCGGTAACCTTCTGGTTGCAGGTCCTGTATCTAAACCACTGCACCACAGAGGTTCTGACTTATTCTGTTAACTTAGCCTTGAAAACTTTGTACCCTTTTCCCTTTAAATATCCATTGCCATTGACAATGCATTAGGCGCTTAAAGTTAAATATTTCAAAAACTACAAATCATTTCAAAGTAAAACATCTCAAGGATGCATGTCCACAGAAGGGGGGATTTTTGAACTGTGAATGGAGTTTCTAGGTGAAAGTGTTTTTTTGAGGTCCCAAAACCTTCCATCCGCCAACATTCAAAAACTCTGAACTTTTAAAGGAGTACAATTCTAAAAATATGCAACATTTCAAAGATTCCTTTTCAGGCAAACATGTCCAGAGTAAGATGAACATTTTAAAGTATGAATGAGGTTACTAGGCGTAAGTATGTAGTTGTAAGCCTGCCTTTAAATGTCCATTGCCGCATCGACAATGAATGAAACCAGGTTTCCTGGTGGAACTTTTAAAGGAGTACAATTCTAAAACTATGCAACATTTCAAAGATTCCTTTTCAGGCAAACATGTCCAGAGTAAGATGAACATTTTAAAGTATGAATGAGGTTACTAGGCGTAAGTATGTACTTGGGGCAACGGATAAATTGACTGATATCCGTAGAATAACTTGTAGGAGTGTCCTGGTTCAAATCCAGTCACCACCTTAGTAACTGAAACCGAATCTGGCCAATTCGGTCTCTTCGGACAGACGCTCTACCAGTTTAGCTATGCTGTTGGCTGAGAGTTACAGGTTTCCTGGTGGAACTTTTAAAGGAGTACAATTCTAAAACTATGCAACATTTCAAAGATTCCTTTTCAGGCAAACATGTCCAGAGTAAGACGAACATTTTAAAGTATGAATGAGGTTACTAGGCGTAAGTATGTAGTTGTAAGCCTGCCTTTAAATGTCCATTGCCGCATCGACAATGAATGGGGCGCTTAAAGTTAAATATCTCCAAAACTACAAATGATTTCAAAAGAAAAAATCTCAAGCATGCATGTCCACAGTAAGGTGGAATTTTTGAACTGTGAATGGAGTTTCTAGGTGAACGTGTTTTTTTGAGGTCCCTATAGCCTAACCCTAACCTTCCATCCGCCTCCATTCTAAATCTCTGAACTTTTAAAGGAGTACAATTCTAAAACTATGCAACATTTCAAAGATTCCTTTTCAGGCAAACATGTCCAGAGTAAGACGAACATTTTAAAGTATGAATGAGGTTACTAGGCGTAAGTATGTAGTTGTAAGCCTGCCTTTAAATGTCCATTGCCGCATCGACAATGAATGGGGCGCTTAAAGTTAAATATCTCCAAAACTACAAATGATTTCAAAAGAAAAAATCTCAAGCATGCATGTCCACAGTAAGGTGGAATTTTTGAACTGTGAATGGAGTTTCTAGGTGAATGTGTTTTTTTTAGGTCCCAAATTCGTCCATCGACCTCCATTCTAAATCTCTGAACTTTTAAAGGAGTACAATTCTAAAACTATGCAACATTTCAAAGATTCCTTTTCAGGCAAACATGTCCAGAGTAAGACGAACATTTTAAAGTATGAATGAGGTTACTAGGCGTAAGTATGTAGTTGTAAGCCTGCCTTTAAATGTCCATTGCCGCATCGACAATGAATGGGGCGCTTAAAGTTAAATATCTCCAAAACTACAAATGATTTCAAAAGAAAAAATCTCAAGCATGCATGTCCACAGTAAGGTGGAATTTTTGAACTGTGAATGGAGTTTCTAGGTGAACGTGTTTTTTTGAGGTCCCTATAGCCTAACCCTAACCTTCCATCCGCCTCCATTCTAAATCTCTGAACTTTTAAAGGAGTACAATTCTAAAACTATGCAACATTTCAAAGATTCCTTTTCAGGCAAACATGTCCAGAGTAAGACGAACATTTTAAAGTATGAATGAGGTTACTAGGCGTAAGTATGTAGTTGTAAGCCTGCCTTTAAATGTCCATCGCCGCATCGACAATGAATGGGGCGCTTAAAGTTAAATATCTCCAAAACTACAAATGATTTCAAAAGAAAAAATCTCAAGCATGCATGTCCACAGTAAGGTGGAATTTTTGAACTGTGAATGGAGTTTCTAGGTGAAAGTGTTTTTTTGAGGTCCCAAATTCGTCCATCGACCTCCATTCTAAATCTCTGAACTTTTAAAGGAGTACAATTCTAAAACTATTAAACATTTCAAAGATTCCCTTTCAGGCAAACATGTCCACAGTAAGATGAACATTTTAAAGTTTGAATGGGGTTTCTATTCTATATATGACATTTTGAATCATTACAGTCAGTTCACCTTCTTTTGGGTCTTGAGTCGAACCAATTACTCCCGCGGAGACATCAAATTTCTCTTTTGGGCCTTGAGTCTTGGGACTCATGGCCCAAAAGAGAAATTTGATGTCTCCGCGGGAGTAATTGGTTCGACTCAAGACTCTTTTGGGTCTTGAGTCTTGGGAAAGAAAAAAAAGTGTGCCAGTTGGATTTGAACCAGGAATCTTCTGGTTGCAAGTCCTGTATCTAAACCACTGTACCACAGAGGTCCTTACATGTTCTGTTGACTTGCGTGGAATTTGTCTGAAAGATTATATAAAGGTAAAAGCCCCAGGTAAAAGTTAGAAAGATGTCCTTGCGAGATTTGAACTCAGGACCTTCAGTGTGTAAGGCCTGAATCTTAACCACTGCTCCATCATGGTACATACTTTCTATGGTGTCTTACACGCTGTTCAGTGAAAGATCAGATAAAGGTGCAAGAGTCAGGTATTTGTTGGAGACCTGTCCTGGTTGGATTTGAACCGGTAACCTTCTGGTTGCAGGTCCTGTATCTAAACCACTGCACCACAGAGGTTCTGACTTATTCTGTTAACTTAGCCTTGAAAACTTTGTACCCTTTTCCCTTTAAATATCCATTGCCATTGACAATGCATTAGGCGCTTAAAGTTAAATATTTCAAAAACTACAAATCATTTCAAAGTAAAACATCTCAAGGATGCATGTCCACAGAAGGGGGGATTTTTGAACTGTGAATGGAGTTTCTAGGTGAAAGTGTTTTTTTGAGGTCCCAAAACCTTCCATCCGCCAACATTCAAAAACTCTGAACTTTTAAAGGAGTACAATTCTAAAAATATGCAACATTTCAAAGATTCCTTTTCAGGCAAACATGTCCAGAGTAAGATGAACATTTTAAAGTATGAATGAGGTTACTAGGCGTAAGTATGTAGTTGTAAGCCTGCCTTTAAATGTCCATTGCCGCATCGACAATGAATGAAACCAGGTTTCCTGGTGGAACTTTTAAAGGAGTACAATTCTAAAACTATGCAACATTTCAAAGATTCCTTTTCAGGCAAACATGTCCAGAGTAAGATGAACATTTTAAAGTATGAATGAGGTTACTAGGCGTAAGTATGTACTTGGGGCAACGGATAAATTGACTGATATCCGTAGAATAACTTGTAGGAGTGTCCTGGTTCAAATCCAGTCACCACCTTAGTAACTGAAACCGAATCTGGCCAATTCGGTCTCTTCGGACAGACGCTCTACCAGTTTAGCTATGCTGTTGGCTGAGAGTTACAGGTTTCCTGGTGGAACTTTTAAAGGAGTACAATTCTAAAACTATGCAACATTTCAAAGATTCCTTTTCAGGCAAACATGTCCAGAGTAAGACGAACATTTTAAAGTATGAATGAGGTTACTAGGCGTAAGTATGTAGTTGTAAGCCTGCCTTTAAATGTCCATTGCCGCATCGACAATGAATGGGGCGCTTAAAGTTAAATATCTCCAAAACTACAAATGATTTCAAAAGAAAAAATCTCAAGCATGCATGTCCACAGTAAGGTGGAATTTTTGAACTGTGAATGGAGTTTCTAGGTGAACGTGTTTTTTTGAGGTCTCTATAGCCTAACCCTAACCTTCCATCCGCCTCCATTCTAAATCTCTGAACTTTTAAAGGAGTACAATTCTAAAACTATGCAACATTTCAAAGATTCCTTTTCAGGCAAACATGTCCAGAGTAAGACGAACATTTTAAAGTATGAATGAGGTTACTAGGCGTAAGTATGTAGTTGTAAGCCTGCCTTTAAATGTCCATTGCCGCATCGACAATGAATGGGGCGCTTAAAGTTAAATATCTCCAAAACTACAAATGATTTCAAAAGAAAAAATCTCAAGCATGCATGTCCACAGTAAGGTGGAATTTTTGAACTGTGAATGGAGTTTCTAGGTGAACGTGTTTTTTTGAGGTCCCTATAGCCTAACCCTAACCTTCCATCCGCCTCCATTCTAAATCTCTGAACTTTTAAAGGAGTACAATTCTAAAACTATGCAACATTTCAAAGATTCCTTTTCAGGCAAACATGTCCAGAGTAAGACGAACATTTTAAAGTATGAATGAGGTTACTAGGCGTAAGTATGTAGTTGTAAGCCTGCCTTTAAATGTCCATTGCCGCATCGACAATGAATGGGGCGCTTAAAGTTAAATATCTCCAAAACTACAAATGATTTCAAAAGAAAAAATCTCAAGCATGCATGTCCACAGTAAGGTGGAATTTTTGAACTGTGAATGGAGTTTCTAGGTGAATGTGTTTTTTTTAGGTCCCAAATTCGTCCATCGACCTCCATTCTAAATCTCTGAACTTTTAAAGGAGTACAATTCTAAAACTATGCAACATTTCAAAGATTCCTTTTCAGGCAAACATGTCCAGAGTAAGACGAACATTTTAAAGTATGAATGAGGTTACTAGGCGTAAGTATGTAGTTGTAAGCCTGCCTTTAAATGTCCATTGCCGCATCGACAATGAATGGGGCGCTTAAAGTTAAATATCTCCAAAACTACAAATGATTTCAAAAGAAAAAATCTCAAGCATGCATGTCCACAGTAAGGTGGAATTTTTGAACTGTGAATGGAGTTTCTAGGTGAACGTGTTTTTTTGAGGTCCCTATAGCCTAACCCTAACCTTCCATCCGCCTCCATTCTAAATCTCTGAACTTTTAAAGGAGTACAATTCTAAAACTATGCAACATTTCAAAGATTCCTTTTCAGGCAAACATGTCCAGAGTAAGACGAACATTTTAAAGTATGAATGAGGTTACTAGGCGTAAGTATGTAGTTGTAAGCCTGCCTTTAAATGTCCATTGCCGCATCGACAATGAATGGGGCGCTTAAAGTTAAATATCTCCAAAACTACAAATGATTTCAAAAGAAAAAATCTCAAGCATGCATGTCCACAGTAAGGTGGAATTTTTGAACTGTGAATGGAGTTTCTAGGTGAAAGTGTTTTTTTGAGGTCCCTATAGCCTAACCCTAACCTTCCATCCGCCTCCATTCTAAATCTCTGAACTTTTAAAGGAGTACAATTCTAAAACTATGCAACATTTCAAAGATTCCTTTTCAGGCAAACATGTCCAGAGTAAGACGAACATTTTAAAGTATGAATGAGGTTACTAGGCGTAAGTATGTAGTTGTAAGCCTGCCTTTAAATGTCCATTGCCGCATCGACAATGAATGGGGCGCTTAAAGTTAAATATCTCCAAAACTACAAATGATTTCAAAAGAAAAAATCTCAAGCATGCATGTCCACAGTAAGGTGGAATTTTTGAACTGTGAATGGAGTTTCTAGGTGAATGTGTTTTTTTTAGGTCCCAAATTCGTCCATCGACCTCCATTCTAAATCTCTGAACTTTTAAAGGAGTACAATTCTAAAACTATGCAACATTTCAAAGATTCCTTTTCAGGCAAACATGTCCAGAGTAAGACGAACATTTTAAAGTATGAATGAGGTTACTAGGCGTAAGTATGTAGTTGTAAGCCTGCCTTTAAATGTCCATTGCCGCATCGACAATGAATGGGGCGCTTAAAGTTAAATATCTCCAAAACTACAAATGATTTCAAAAGAAAAAATCTCAAGCATGCATGTCCACAGTAAGGTGGAATTTTTGAACTGTGAATGGAGTTTCTAGGTGAACGTGTTTTTTTGAGGTCCCTATAGCCTAACCCTAACCTTCCATCCGCCTCCATTCTAAATCTCTGAACTTTTAAAGGAGTACAATTCTAAAACTATGCAACATTTCAAAGATTCCTTTTCAGGCAAACATGTCCAGAGTAAGACGAACATTTTAAAGTATGAATGAGGTTACTAGGCGTAAGTATGTAGTTGTAAGCCTGCCTTTAAATGTCCATTGCCGCATCGACAATGAATGGGGCGCTTAAAGTTAAATATCTCCAAAACTACAAATGATTTCAAAAGAAAAAATCTCAAGCATGCATGTCCACAGTAAGGTGGAATTTTAGAACTGTGAATGGAGTTTCTAGGTGAAAGTGTTTTTTTGAGGTCCCAAATTTGTCCATCGACCTCCATTCTAAATCTCTGAACTTTTAAAGGAGTACAATTCTAAAACTATTAAACATTTCAAAGATTCCCTTTCAGGCAAACATGTCCACAGTAAGATGAACATTTTAAAGTTTGAATGGGGTTTCTATTCTATATATGACATTTTGAATCATTACAGTCAGTTCACCTTCTTTTGGGTCTTGAGTCGAACCAATTACTCCCGCGGAGACATCAAATTTCTCTTTTGGGCCTTGAGTCTTGGGACTCATGGCCCAAAAGAGAAATTTGATGTCTCCGCGGGAGTAATTGGTTCGACTCAAGACTCTTTTGGGTCTTGAGTCTTGGGAAAGAAAAAAAAGTGTGCCAGTTGGATTTGAACCAGGAATCTTCTGGTTGCAAGTCCTGTATCTAAACCACTGTACCACAGAGGTCCTTACATGTTCTGTTGACTTGCGTGGAATTTGTCTGAAAGATTATATAAAGGTAAAAGTTAGAAAGATGTCCTTGCGAGATTTGAACTCAGGACCTTCAGTGTGTAAGGCCTGAATCTTAACCACTGCTCCATCATGGTACATACTTTCTATGGTGTCTTACACGCTGTTCAGTGAAAGATCAGATAAAGGTGCAAGAGTCAGGTATTTGTTGGAGACCTGTCCTGGTTGGATTTGAACCGGTAACCTTCTGGTTGCAGGTCCTGTATCTAAACCACTGCACCACAGAGGTTCTGACTTATTCTGTTAACTTAGCCTTGAAAACTTTGTACCCTTTTCCCTTTAAATATCCATTGCCATTGACAATGCATTAGGCGCTTAAAGTTAAATATTTCAAAAACTACAAATCATTTCAAAGTAAAACATCTCAAGGATGCATGTCCACAGAAGGGGGGATTTTTGAACTGTGAATGGAGTTTCTAGGTGAAAGTGTTTTTTTGAGGTCCCAAAACCTTCCATCCGCCAACATTCAAAAACTCTGAACTTTTAAAGGAGTACAATTCTAAAAATATGCAACATTTCAAAGATTCCTTTTCAGGCAAACATGTCCAGAGTAAGATGAACATTTTAAAGTATGAATGAGGTTACTAGGCGTAAGTATGTAGTTGTAAGCCTGCCTTTAAATGTCCATTGCCGCATCGACAATGAATGAAACCAGGTTTCCTGGTGGAACTTTTAAAGGAGTACAATTCTAAAACTATGCAACATTTCAAAGATTCCTTTTCAGGCAAACATGTCCAGAGTAAGATGAACATTTTAAAGTATGAATGAGGTTACTAGGCGTAAGTATGTACTTGGGGCAACGGATAAATTGACTGATATCCGTAGAATAACTTGTAGGAGTGTCCTGGTTCAAATCCAGTCACCACCTTAGTAACTGAAACCGAATCTGGCCAATTCGGTCTCTTCGGACAGACGCTCTACCAGTTTAGCTATGCTGTTGGCTGAGAGTTACAGGTTTCCTGGTGGAACTTTTAAAGGAGTACAATTCTAAAACTATGCAACATTTCAAAGATTCCTTTTCAGGCAAACATGTCCAGAGTAAGACGAACATTTTAAAGTATGAATGAGGTTACTAGGCGTAAGTATGTAGTTGTAAGCCTGCCTTTAAATGTCCATTGCCGCATCGACAATGAATGGGGCGCTTAAAGTTAAATATCTCCAAAACTACAAATGATTTCAAAAGAAAAAATCTCAAGCATGCATGTCCACAGTAAGGTGGAATTTTTGAACTGTGAATGGAGTTTCTAGGTGAACGTGTTTTTTTGAGGTCCCTATAGCCTAACCCTAACCTTCCATCCGCCTCCATTCTAAATCTCTGAACTTTTAAAGGAGTACAATTCTAAAACTATGCAACATTTCAAAGATTCCTTTTCAGGCAAACATGTCCAGAGTAAGACGAACATTTTAAAGTATGAATGAGGTTACTAGGCGTAAGTATGTAGTTGTAAGCCTGCCTTTAAATGTCCATTGCCGCATCGACAATGAATGGGGCGCTTAAAGTTAAATATCTCCAAAACTACAAATGATTTCAAAAGAAAAAATCTCAAGCATGCATGTCCACAGTAAGGTGGAATTTTTGAACTGTGAATGGAGTTTCTAGGTGAACGTGTTTTTTTGAGGTCCCTATAGCCTAACCCTAACCTTCCATCCGCCTCCATTCTAAATCTCTGAACTTTTAAAGGAGTACAATTCTAAAACTATGCAACATTTCAAAGATTCCTTTTCAGGCAAACATGTCCAGAGTAAGACGAACATTTTAAAGTATGAATGAGGTTACTAGGCGTAAGTATGTAGTTGTAAGCCTGCCTTTAAATGTCCATTGCCGCATCGACAATGAATGGGGCGCTTAAAGTTAAATATCTCCAAAACTACAAATGATTTCAAAAGAAAAAATCTCAAGCATGCATGTCCACAGTAAGGTGGAATTTTTGAACTGTGAATGGAGTTTCTAGGTGAAAGTGTTTTTTTGAGGTCCCAAATTCGTCCATCGACCTCCATTCTAAATCTCTGAACTTTTAAAGGAGTACAATTCTAAAACTATTAAACATTTCAAAGATTCCCTTTCAGGCAAACATGTCCACAGTAAGATGAACATTTTAAAGTTTGAATGGGGTTTCTATTCTATATATGACATTTTGAATCATTACAGTCAGTTCACCTTCTTTTGGGTCTTGAGTCGAACCAATTACTCCCGCGGAGACATCAAATTTCTCTTTTGGGCCATGAGTCCCAAGACTCAAGGCCCAAAAGAGAAATTTGATGTCTCCGCGGGAGTAATTGGTTCGACTCAAGACTCTTTTGGGTCTTGAGTCTTGGGAAAGAAAAAAAAGTGTGCTAGTTGGATTTGAACCAGGAATCTTCTGGTTGCAAGTCCTGTATCTAAACCACTGCACCACAGAGGTCCTTACATGTTCTGTTGACTTGCGTGGAATTTGTCTGAAAGATTATATAAAGGTAAAAGCCCCAGGTAAAAGTTAGAAAGATGTCCTTGCGAGATTTGAACTCAGGACCTTCAGTGTGTAAGGCCTGAATCTTAACCACTGCTCCATCATGGTACATACTTTCTATGGTGTCTTACACGCTGTTCAGTGAAAGATCAGATAAAGGTGCAAGAGTCAGGTATTTGTTGGAGACCTGTCCTGGTTGGATTTGAACCGGTAACCTTCTGGTTGCAGGTCCTGTATCTAAACCACTGCACCACAGAGGTTCTGACTTATTCTGTTAACTTAGCCTTGAAAACTTTGTACCCTTTTCCCTTTAAATATCCATTGCCATTGACAATGCATTAGGCGCTTAAAGTTAAATATTTCAAAAACTACAAATCATTTCAAAGTAAAACATCTCAAGGATGCATGTCCACAGAAGGGGGGATTTTTGAACTGTGAATGGAGTTTCTAGGTGAAAGTGTTTTTTTGAGGTCCCAAAACCTTCCATCCGCCAACATTCAAAAACTCTGAACTTTTAAAGGAGTACAATTCTAAAAATATGCAACATTTCAAAGATTCCTTTTCAGGCAAACATGTCCAGAGTAAGATGAACATTTTAAAGTATGAATGAGGTTACTAGGCGTAAGTATGTAGTTGTAAGCCTGCCTTTAAATGTCCATTGCCGCATCGACAATGAATGAAACCAGGTTTCCTGGTGGAACTTTTAAAGGAGTACAATTCTAAAACTATGCAACATTTCAAAGATTCCTTTTCAGGCAAACATGTCCAGAGTAAGATGAACATTTTAAAGTATGAATGAGGTTACTAGGCGTAAGTATGTACTTGGGGCAACGGATAAATTGACTGATATCCGTAGAATAACTTGTAGGAGTGTCCTGGTTCAAATCCAGTCACCACCTTAGTAACTGAAACCGAATCTGGCCAATTCGGTCTCTTCGGACAGACGCTCTACCAGTTTAGCTATGCTGTTGGCTGAGAGTTACAGGTTTCCTGGTGGAACTTTTAAAGGAGTACAATTCTAAAACTATGCAACATTTCAAAGATTCCTTTTCAGGCAAACATGTCCAGAGTAAGACGAACATTTTAAAGTATGAATGAGGTTACTAGGCGTAAGTATGTAGTTGTAAGCCTGCCTTTAAATGTCCATTGCCGCATCGACAATGAATGGGGCGCTTAAAGTTAAATATCTCCAAAACTACAAATGATTTCAAAAGAAAAAATCTCAAGCATGCATGTCCACAGTAAGGTGGAATTTTTGAACTGTGAATGGAGTTTCTAGGTGAACGTGTTTTTTTGAGGTCCCTATAGCCTAACCCTAACCTTCCATCCGCCTCCATTCTAAATCTCTGAACTTTTAAAGGAGTACAATTCTAAAACTATGCAACATTTCAAAGATTCCTTTTCAGGCAAACATGTCCAGAGTAAGACGAACATTTTAAAGTATGAATGAGGTTACTAGGCGTAAGTATGTAGTTGTAAGCCTGCCTTTAAATGTCCATTGCCGCATCGACAATGAATGGGGCGCTTAAAGTTAAATATCTCCAAAACTACAAATGATTTCAAAAGAAAAAATCTCAAGCATGCATGTCCACAGTAAGGTGGAATTTTTGAACTGTGAATGGAGTTTCTAGGTGAACGTGTTTTTTTGAGGTCCCTATAGCCTAACCCTAACCTTCCATCCGCCTCCATTCTAAATCTCTGAACTTTTAAAGGAGTACAATTCTAAAACTATGCAACATTTCAAAGATTCCTTTTCAGGCAAACATGTCCAGAGTAAGACGAACATTTTAAAGTATGAATGAGGTTACTAGGCGTAAGTATGTAGTTGTAAGCCTGCCTTTAAATGTCCATTGCCGCATCGACAATGAATGGGGCGCTTAAAGTTAAATATCTCCAAAACTACAAATGATTTCAAAAGAAAAAATCTCAAGCATGCATGTCCACAGTAAGGTGGAATTTTTGAACTGTGAATGGAGTTTCTAGGTGAACGTGTTTTTTTGAGGTCCCTATAGCCTAACCCTAACCTTCCATCCGCCTCCATTCTAAATCTCTGAACTTTTAAAGGAGTACAATTCTAAAACTATGCAACATTTCAAAGATTCCTTTTCAGGCAAACATGTCCAGAGTAAGACGAACATTTTAAAGTATGAATGAGGTTACTAGGCGTAAGTATGTAGTTGTAAGCCTGCCTTTAAATGTCCATTGCCGCATCGACAATGAATGGGGCGCTTAAAGTTAAATATCTCCAAAACTACAAATGATTTCAAAAGAAAAAATCTCAAGCATGCATGTCCACAGTAAGGTGGAATTTTAGAACTGTGAATGGAGTTTCTAGGTGAAAGTGTTTTTTTGAGGTCCCTATAGCCTAACCCTAACCTTCCATCCGCCTCCATTCTAAATCTCTGAACTTTTAAAGGAGTACAATTCTAAAACTATGCAACATTTCAAAGATTCCTTTTCAGGCAAACATGTCCAGAGTAAGACGAACATTTTAAAGTATGAATGAGGTTACTAGGCGTAAGTATGTAGTTGTAAGCCTGCCTTTAAATGTCCATTGCCGCATCGACAATGAATGGGGCGCTTAAAGTTAAATATCTCCAAAACTACAAATGATTTCAAAAGAAAAAATCTCAAGCATGCATGTCCACAGTAAGGTGGAATTTTTGAACTGTGAATGGAGTTTCTAGGTGAATGTGTTTTTTTTAGGTCCCAAATTCGTCCATCGACCTCCATTCTAAATCTCTGAACTTTTAAAGGAGTACAATTCTAAAACTATGCAACATTTCAAAGATTCCTTTTCAGGCAAACATGTCCAGAGTAAGACGAACATTTTAAAGTATGAATGAGGTTACTAGGCGTAAGTATGTAGTTGTAAGCCTGCCTTTAAATGTCCATTGCCGCATCGACAATGAATGGGGCGCTTAAAGTTAAATATCTCCAAAACTACAAATGATTTCAAAAGAAAAAATCTCAAGCATGCATGTCCACAGTAAGGTGGAATTTTTGAACTGTGAATGGAGTTTCTAGGTGAACGTGTTTTTTTGAGGTCCCTATAGCCTAACCCTAACCTTCCATCCGCCTCCATTCTAAATCTCTGAACTTTTAAAGGAGTACAATTCTAAAACTATGCAACATTTCAAAGATTCCTTTTCAGGCAAACATGTCCAGAGTAAGACGAACATTTTAAAGTATGAATGAGGTTACTAGGCGTAAGTATGTAGTTGTAAGCCTGCCTTTAAATGTCCATTGCCGCATCGACAATGAATGGGGCGCTTAAAGTTAAATATCTCCAAAACTACAAATGATTTCAAAAGAAAAAATCTCAAGCATGCATGTCCACAGTAAGGTGGAATTTTAGAACTGTGAATGGAGTTTCTAGGTGAAAGTGTTTTTTTGAGGTCCCAAATTTGTCCATCGACCTCCATTCTAAATCTCTGAACTTTTAAAGGAGTACAATTCTAAAACTATTAAACATTTCAAAGATTCCCTTTCAGGCAAACATGTCCACAGTAAGATGAACATTTTAAAGTTTGAATGGGGTTTCTATTCTATATATGACATTTTGAATCATTACAGTCAGTTCACCTTCTTTTGGGTCTTGAGTCGAACCAATTACTCCCGCGGAGACATCAAATTTCTCTTTTGGGCCTTGAGTCTTGGGACTCATGGCCCAAAAGAGAAATTTGATGTCTCCGCGGGAGTAATTGGTTCGACTCAAGACTCTTTTGGGTCTTGAGTCTTGGGAAAGAAAAAAAAGTGTGCCAGTTGGATTTGAACCAGGAATCTTCTGGTTGCAAGTCCTGTATCTAAACCACTGTACCACAGAGGTCCTTACATGTTCTGTTGACTTGCGTGGAATTTGTCTGAAAGATTATATAAAGGTAAAAGTTAGAAAGATGTCCTTGCGAGATTTGAACTCAGGACCTTCAGTGTGTAAGGCCTGAATCTTAACCACTGCTCCATCATGGTACATACTTTCTATGGTGTCTTACACGCTGTTCAGTGAAAGATCAGATAAAGGTGCAAGAGTCAGGTATTTGTTGGAGACCTGTCCTGGTTGGATTTGAACCGGTAACCTTCTGGTTGCAGGTCCTGTATCTAAACCACTGCACCACAGAGGTTCTGACTTATTCTGTTAACTTAGCCTTGAAAACTTTGTACCCTTTTCCCTTTAAATATCCATTGCCATTGACAATGCATTAGGCGCTTAAAGTTAAATATTTCAAAAACTACAAATCATTTCAAAGTAAAACATCTCAAGGATGCATGTCCACAGAAGGGGGGATTTTTGAACTGTGAATGGAGTTTCTAGGTGAAAGTGTTTTTTTGAGGTCCCAAAACCTTCCATCCGCCAACATTCAAAAACTCTGAACTTTTAAAGGAGTACAATTCTAAAAATATGCAACATTTCAAAGATTCCTTTTCAGGCAAACATGTCCAGAGTAAGATGAACATTTTAAAGTATGAATGAGGTTACTAGGCGTAAGTATGTAGTTGTAAGCCTGCCTTTAAATGTCCATTGCCGCATCGACAATGAATGAAACCAGGTTTCCT
This sequence comes from Gymnoscopelus microlampas, assembly GCF_963454915.1. Lineage (NCBI taxonomy): Eukaryota > Metazoa > Chordata > Actinopteri > Myctophiformes > Myctophidae > Gymnoscopelus > Gymnoscopelus microlampas. The sequence goes on from NC_139958.1 coordinate 24,509,081, forward strand.
GGTGGAACTTTTAAAGGAGTACAATTCTAAAACTATGCAACATTTCAAAGATTCCTTTTCAGGCAAACATGTCCAGAGTAAGATGAACATTTTAAAGTATGAATGAGGTTACTAGGCGTAAGTATGTACTTGGGGCAACGGATAAATTGACTGATATCCGTAGAATAACTTGTAGGAGTGTCCTGGTTCAAATCCAGTCACCACCTTAGTAACTGAAACCGAATCTGGCCAATTCGGTCTCTTCGGACAGACGCTCTACCAGTTTAGCTATGCTGTTGGCTGAGAGTTACAGGTTTCCTGGTGGAACTTTTAAAGGAGTACAATTCTAAAACTATGCAACATTTCAAAGATTCCTTTTCAGGCAAACATGTCCAGAGTAAGACGAACATTTTAAAGTATGAATGAGGTTACTAGGCGTAAGTATGTAGTTGTAAGCCTGCCTTTAAATGTCCATTGCCGCATCGACAATGAATGGGGCGCTTAAAGTTAAATATCTCCAAAACTACAAATGATTTCAAAAGAAAAAATCTCAAGCATGCATGTCCACAGTAAGGTGGAATTTTTGAACTGTGAATGGAGTTTCTAGGTGAACGTGTTTTTTTGAGGTCCCTATAGCCTAACCCTAACCTTCCATCCGCCTCCATTCTAAATCTCTGAACTTTTAAAGGAGTACAATTCTAAAACTATGCAACATTTCAAAGATTCCTTTTCAGGCAAACATGTCCAGAGTAAGACGAACATTTTAAAGTATGAATGAGGTTACTAGGCGTAAGTATGTAGTTGTAAGCCTGCCTTTAAATGTCCATTGCCGCATCGACAATGAATGGGGCGCTTAAAGTTAAATATCTCCAAAACTACAAATGATTTCAAAAGAAAAAATCTCAAGCATGCATGTCCACAGTAAGGTGGAATTTTTGAACTGTGAATGGAGTTTCTAGGTGAACGTGTTTTTTTGAGGTCCCTATAGCCTAACCCTAACCTTCCATCCGCCTCCATTCTAAATCTCTGAACTTTTAAAGGAGTACAATTCTAAAACTATGCAACATTTCAAAGATTCCTTTTCAGGCAAACATGTCCAGAGTAAGACGAACATTTTAAAGTATGAATGAGGTTACTAGGCGTAAGTATGTAGTTGTAAGCCTGCCTTTAAATGTCCATTGCCGCATCGACAATGAATGGGGCGCTTAAAGTTAAATATCTCCAAAACTACAAATGATTTCAAAAGAAAAAATCTCAAGCATGCATGTCCACAGTAAGGTGGAATTTTTGAACTGTGAATGGAGTTTCTAGGTGAAAGTGTTTTTTTGAGGTCCCAAATTCGTCCATCGACCTCCATTCTAAATCTCTGAACTTTTAAAGGAGTACAATTCTAAAACTATTAAACATTTCAAAGATTCCCTTTCAGGCAAACATGTCCACAGTAAGATGAACATTTTAAAGTTTGAATGGGGTTTCTATTCTATATATGACATTTTGAATCATTACAGTCAGTTCACCTTCTTTTGGGTCTTGAGTCGAACCAATTACTCCCGCGGAGACATCAAATTTCTCTTTTGGGCCATGAGTCCCAAGACTCAAGGCCCAAAAGAGAAATTTGATGTCTCCGCGGGAGTAATTGGTTCGACTCAAGACTCTTTTGGGTCTTGAGTCTTGGGAAAGAAAAAAAAGTGTGCTAGTTGGATTTGAACCAGGAATCTTCTGGTTGCAAGTCCTGTATCTAAACCACTGCACCACAGAGGTCCTTACATGTTCTGTTGACTTGCGTGGAATTTGTCTGAAAGATTATATAAAGGTAAAAGCCCCAGGTAAAAGTTAGAAAGATGTCCTTGCGAGATTTGAACTCAGGACCTTCAGTGTGTAAGGCCTGAATCTTAACCACTGCTCCATCATGGTACATACTTTCTATGGTGTCTTACACGCTGTTCAGTGAAAGATCAGATAAAGGTGCAAGAGTCAGGTATTTGTTGGAGACCTGTCCTGGTTGGATTTGAACCGGTAACCTTCTGGTTGCAGGTCCTGTATCTAAACCACTGCACCACAGAGGTTCTGACTTATTCTGTTAACTTAGCCTTGAAAACTTTGTACCCTTTTCCCTTTAAATATCCATTGCCATTGACAATGCATTAGGCGCTTAAAGTTAAATATTTCAAAAACTACAAATCATTTCAAAGTAAAACATCTCAAGGATGCATGTCCACAGAAGGGGGGATTTTTGAACTGTGAATGGAGTTTCTAGGTGAAAGTGTTTTTTTGAGGTCCCAAAACCTTCCATCCGCCAACATTCAAAAACTCTGAACTTTTAAAGGAGTACAATTCTAAAAATATGCAACATTTCAAAGATTCCTTTTCAGGCAAACATGTCCAGAGTAAGATGAACATTTTAAAGTATGAATGAGGTTACTAGGCGTAAGTATGTAGTTGTAAGCCTGCCTTTAAATGTCCATTGCCGCATCGACAATGAATGAAACCAGGTTTCCTGGTGGAACTTTTAAAGGAGTACAATTCTAAAACTATGCAACATTTCAAAGATTCCTTTTCAGGCAAACATGTCCAGAGTAAGATGAACATTTTAAAGTATGAATGAGGTTACTAGGCGTAAGTATGTACTTGGGGCAACGGATAAATTGACTGATATCCGTAGAATAACTTGTAGGAGTGTCCTGGTTCAAATCCAGTCACCACCTTAGTAACTGAAACCGAATCTGGCCAATTCGGTCTCTTCGGACAGACGCTCTACCAGTTTAGCTATGCTGTTGGCTGAGAGTTACAGGTTTCCTGGTGGAACTTTTAAAGGAGTACAATTCTAAAACTATGCAACATTTCAAAGATTCCTTTTCAGGCAAACATGTCCAGAGTAAGACGAACATTTTAAAGTATGAATGAGGTTACTAGGCGTAAGTATGTAGTTGTAAGCCTGCCTTTAAATGTCCATTGCCGCATCGACAATGAATGGGGCGCTTAAAGTTAAATATCTCCAAAACTACAAATGATTTCAAAAGAAAAAATCTCAAGCATGCATGTCCACAGTAAGGTGGAATTTTTGAACTGTGAATGGAGTTTCTAGGTGAACGTGTTTTTTTGAGGTCCCTATAGCCTAACCCTAACCTTCCATCCGCCTCCATTCTAAATCTCTGAACTTTTAAAGGAGTACAATTCTAAAACTATGCAACATTTCAAAGATTCCTTTTCAGGCAAACATGTCCAGAGTAAGACGAACATTTTAAAGTATGAATGAGGTTACTAGGCGTAAGTATGTAGTTGTAAGCCTGCCTTTAAATGTCCATTGCCGCATCGACAATGAATGGGGCGCTTAAAGTTAAATATCTCCAAAACTACAAATGATTTCAAAAGAAAAAATCTCAAGCATGCATGTCCACAGTAAGGTGGAATTTTTGAACTGTGAATGGAGTTTCTAGGTGAACGTGTTTTTTTGAGGTCCCTATAGCCTAACCCTAACCTTCCATCCGCCTCCATTCTAAATCTCTGAACTTTTAAAGGAGTACAATTCTAAAACTATGCAACATTTCAAAGATTCCTTTTCAGGCAAACATGTCCAGAGTAAGACGAACATTTTAAAGTATGAATGAGGTTACTAGGCGTAAGTATGTAGTTGTAAGCCTGCCTTTAAATGTCCATTGCCGCATCGACAATGAATGGGGCGCTTAAAGTTAAATATCTCCAAAACTACAAATGATTTCAAAAGAAAAAATCTCAAGCATGCATGTCCACAGTAAGGTGGAATTTTTGAACTGTGAATGGAGTTTCTAGGTGAACGTGTTTTTTTGAGGTCCCTATAGCCTAACCCTAACCTTCCATCCGCCTCCATTCTAAATCTCTGAACTTTTAAAGGAGTACAATTCTAAAACTATGCAACATTTCAAAGATTCCTTTTCAGGCAAACATGTCCAGAGTAAGACGAACATTTTAAAGTATGAATGAGGTTACTAGGCGTAAGTATGTAGTTGTAAGCCTGCCTTTAAATGTCCATTGCCGCATCGACAATGAATGGGGCGCTTAAAGTTAAATATCTCCAAAACAACAAATGATTTCAAAAGAAAAAATCTCAAGCATGCATGTCCACAGTAAGGTGGAATTTTTTAACTGTGAATGGAGTTTCTAGGTGAAAGTGTTTTTTTTAGGTCCCAAATTCGTCCATCGACCTCCATTCTAAATCTCTGAACTTTTAAAGGAGTACAATTCTAAAACTATGCAACATTTCAAAGATTCCTTTTCAGGCAAACATGTCCAGAGTAAGACGAACATTTTAAAGTATGAATGAGGTTACTAGGCGTAAGTATGTAGTTGTAAGCCTGCCTTTAAATGTCCATTGCCGCATCGACAATGAATGGGGCGCTTAAAGTTAAATATCTCCAAAACTACAAATGATTTCAAAAGAAAAAATCTCAAGCATGCATGTCCACAGTAAGGTGGAATTTTTGAACTGTGAATGGAGTTTCTAGGTGAACGTGTTTTTTTGAGGTCCCTATAGCCTAACCCTAACCTTCCATCCGCCTCCATTCTAAATCTCTGAACTTTTAAAGGAGTACAATTCTAAAACTATGCAACATTTCAAAGATTCCTTTTCAGGCAAACATGTCCAGAGTAAGACGAACATTTTAAAGTATGAATGAGGTTACTAGGCGTAAGTATGTAGTTGTAAGCCTGCCTTTAAATGTCCATTGCCGCATCGACAATGAATGGGGCGCTTAAAGTTAAATATCTCCAAAACTACAAATGATTTCAAAAGAAAAAATCTCAAGCATGAATGTCCACAGTAAGGTGGAATTTTTGAACTGTGAATGGAGTTTCTAGGTGAACGTGTTTTTTTGAGGTCCCTATAGCCTAACCCTAACCTTCCATCCGCCTCCATTCTAAATCTCTGAACTTTTAAAGGAGTACAATTCTAAAACTATGCAACATTTCAAAGATTCCTTTTCAGGCAAACATGTCCAGAGTAAGACGAACATTTTAAAGTATGAATGAGGTTACTAGGCGTAAGTATGTAGTTGTAAGCCTGCCTTTAAATGTCCATTGCCGCATCGACAATGAATGGGGCGCTTAAAGTTAAATATCTCCAAAACTACAAATGATTTCAAAAGAAAAAATCTCAAGCATGCATGTCCACAGTAAGGTGGAATTTTTGAACTGTGAATGGAGTTTCTAGGTGAAAGTGTTTTTTTGAGGTCCCAAATTCGTCCATCGACCTCCATTCTAAATCTCTGAACTTTTAAAGGAGTACAATTCTAAAACTATTAAACATTTCAAAGATTCCCTTTCAGGCAAACATGTCCACAGTAAGATGAACATTTTAAAGTTTGAATGGGGTTTCTATTCTATATATGAAATTTTGAATCATTACAGTCAGTTCACCTTCTTTTGGGTCTTGAGTCGAACCAATTACTCCCGCGGAGACATCAAATTTCTCTTTTGGGCCTTGAGTCTTGGGACTCATGGCCCAAAAGAGAAATTTGATGTCTCCGCGGGAGTAATTGGTTCGACTCAAGACTCTTTTGGGTCTTGAGTCTTGGGAAAGAAAAAAAAGTGTGCCAGTTGGATTTGAACCAGGAATCTTCTGGTTGCAAGTCCTGTATCTAAACCACTGTACCACAGAGGTCCTTACATGTTCTGTTGACTTGCGTGGAATTTGTCTGAAAGATTATATAAAGGTAAAAGCCCCAGGTAAAAGTTAGAAAGATGTCCTTGCGAGATTTGAACTCATGACCTTCAGTGTGTAAGGCCTGAATCTTAACCACTGCTCCATCATGGTACATACTTCCTATGGTGTCTTACACGCTGTTCAGTGAAAGATCAGATAAAGGTGCAAGAGTCAGGTATTTGTTGGAGACCTGTCCTGGTTGGATTTGAACCGGTAACCTTCTGGTTGCAGGTCCTGTATCTAAACCACTGCACCACAGAGGTTCTGACTTATTCTGTTAACTTAGCCTTGAAAACTTTGTACCCTTTTCCCTTTAAATATCCATTGCCATTGACAATGCATTAGGCGCTTAAAGTTAAATATTTCAAAAACTACAAATCATTTCAAAGTAAAACATATCAAGGATGCATGTCCACAGAAGGGGGAATTTTTGAACTGTGAATGGAGTTTCTAGGTGAAAGTGTTTTTTTGAGGTCCCAAAACCTTCCATCCGCCAACATTCAAAAACTCTGAACTTTTAAAGGAGTACAATTCTAAAAATATGCAACATTTCAAAGATTCCTTTTCAGGCAAACATGTCCAGAGTAAGATGAACATTTTAAAGTATGAATGAGGTTACTAGGCGTAAGTATGTAGTTGTAAGCCTGCCTTTAAATGTCCATTGCCGCATCGACAATGAATGAAACCAGGTTTCCTGGTGGAACTTTTAAAGGAGTACAATTCTAAAACTATGCAACATTTCAAAGATTCCTTTTCAGGCAAACATGTCCAGAGTAAGATGAACATTTTAAAGTATGAATGAGGTTACTAGGCGTAAGTATGTACTTGGGGCAACGGATAAATTGACTGATATCCGTAGAATAACTTGTAGGAGTGTCCTGGTTCAAATCCAGTCACCACCTTAGTAACTGAAACCGAATCTGGCCAATTCGGTCTCTTCGGACAGACGCTCTACCAGTTTAGCTATGCTGTTGGCTGAGAGTTACAGGTTTCCTGGTGGAACTTTTAAAGGAGTACAATTCTAAAACTATGCAACATTTCAAAGATTCCTTTTCAGGCAAACATGTCCAGAGTAAGACGAACATTTTAAAGTATGAATGAGGTTACTAGGCGTAAGTATGTAGTTGTAAGCCTGCCTTTAAATGTCCATTGCCGCATCGACAATGAATGGGGCGCTTAAAGTTAAATATCTCCAAAACTACAAATGATTTCAAAAGAAAAAATCTCAAGCATGCATGTCCACAGTAAGGTGGAATTTTTGAACTGTGAATGGAGTTTCTAGGTGAACGTGTTTTTTTGAGGTCCCTATAGCCTAACCCTAACCTTCCATCCGCCTCCATTCTAAATCTCTGAACTTTTAAAGGAGTACAATTCTAAAACTATGCAACATTTCAAAGATTCCTTTTCAGGCAAACATGTCCAGAGTAAGACGAACATTTTAAAGTATGAATGAGGTTACTAGGCGTAAGTATGTAGTTGTAAGCCTGCCTTTAAATGTCCATTGCCGCATCGACAATGAATGGGGCGCTTAAAGTTAAATATCTCCAAAACTACAAATGATTTCAAAAGAAAAAATCTCAAGCATGCATGTCCACAGTAAGGTGGAATTTTTGAACTGTGAATGGAGTTTCTAGGTGAACGTGTTTTTTTGAGGTCCCTATAGCCTAACCCTAACCTTCCATCCGCCTCCATTCTAAATCTCTGAACTTTTAAAGGAGTACAATTCTAAAACTATGCAACATTTCAAAGATTCCTTTTCAGGCAAACATGTCCAGAGTAAGACGAACATTTTAAAGTATGAATGAGGTTACTAGGCGTAAGTATGTAGTTGTAAGCCTGCCTTTAAATGTCCATTGCCGCATCGACAATGAATGGGGCGCTTAAAGTTAAATATCTCCAAAACTACAAATGATTTCAAAAGAAAAAATCTCAAGCATGCATGTCCACAGTAAGGTGGAATTTTTGAACTGTGAATGGAGTTTCTAGGTGAACGTGTTTTTTTGAGGTCCCTATAGCCTAACCCTAACCTTCCATCCGCCTCCATTCTAAATCTCTGAACTTTTAAAGGAGTACAATTCTAAAACTATGCAACATTTCAAAGATTCCTTTTCAGGCAAACATGTCCAGAGTAAGACGAACATTTTAAAGTATGAATGAGGTTACTAGGCGTAAGTATGTAGTTGTAAGCCTGCCTTTAAATGTCCATTGCCGCATCGACAATGAATGGGGCGCTTAAAGTTAAATATCTCCAAAACAACAAATGATTTCAAAAGAAAAAATCTCAAGCATGCATGTCCACAGTAAGGTGGAATTTTTTAACTGTGAATGGAGTTTCTAGGTGAAAGTGTTTTTTTTAGGTCCCAAATTCGTCCATCGACCTCCATTCTAAATCTCTGAACTTTTAAAGGAGTACAATTCTAAAACTATGCAACATTTCAAAGATTCCTTTTCAGGCAAACATGTCCAGAGTAAGACGAACATTTTAAAGTATGAATGAGGTTACTAGGCGTAAGTATGTAGTTGTAAGCCTGCCTTTAAATGTCCATTGCCGCATCGACAATGAATGGGGCGCTTAAAGTTAAATATCTCCAAAACTACAAATGATTTCAAAAGAAAAAATCTCAAGCATGCATGTCCACAGTAAGGTGGAATTTTTGAACTGTGAATGGAGTTTCTAGGTGAACGTGTTTTTTTGAGGTCCCTATAGCCTAACCCTAACCTTCCATCCGCCTCCATTCTAAATCTCTGAACTTTTAAAGGAGTACAATTCTAAAACTATGCAACATTTCAAAGATTCCTTTTCAGGCAAACATGTCCAGAGTAAGACGAACATTTTAAAGTATGAATGAGGTTACTAGGCGTAAGTATGTAGTTGTAAGCCTGCCTTTAAATGTCCATTGCCGCATCGACAATGAATGGGGCGCTTAAAGTTAAATATCTCCAAAACTACAAATGATTTCAAAAGAAAAAATCTCAAGCATGAATGTCCACAGTAAGGTGGAATTTTTGAACTGTGAATGGAGTTTCTAGGTGAACGTGTTTTTTTGAGGTCCCTATAGCCTAACCCTAACCTTCCATCCGCCTCCATTCTAAATCTCTGAACTTTTAAAGGAGTACAATTCTAAAACTATGCAACATTTCAAAGATTCCTTTTCAGGCAAACATGTCCAGAGTAAGACGAACATTTTAAAGTATGAATGAGGTTACTAGGCGTAAGTATGTAGTTGTAAGCCTGCCTTTAAATGTCCATTGCCGCATCGACAATGAATGGGGCGCTTAAAGTTAAATATCTCCAAAACTACAAATGATTTCAAAAGAAAAAATCTCAAGCATGCATGTCCACAGTAAGGTGGAATTTTTGAACTGTGAATGGAGTTTCTAGGTGAAAGTGTTTTTTTGAGGTCCCAAATTCGTCCATCGACCTCCATTCTAAATCTCTGAACTTTTAAAGGAGTACAATTCTAAAACTATTAAACATTTCAAAGATTCCCTTTCAGGCAAACATGTCCACAGTAAGATGAACATTTTAAAGTTTGAATGGGGTTTCTATTCTATATATGAAATTTTGAATCATTACAGTCAGTTCACCTTCTTTTGGGTCTTGAGTCGAACCAATTACTCCCGCGGAGACATCAAATTTCTCTTTTGGGCCTTGAGTCTTGGGACTCATGGCCCAAAAGAGAAATTTGATGTCTCCGCGGGAGTAATTGGTTCGACTCAAGACTCTTTTGGGTCTTGAGTCTTGGGAAAGAAAAAAAAGTGTGCCAGTTGGATTTGAACCAGGAATCTTCTGGTTGCAAGTCCTGTATCTAAACCACTGTACCACAGAGGTCCTTACATGTTCTGTTGACTTGCGTGGAATTTGTCTGAAAGATTATATAAAGGTAAAAGCCCCAGGTAAAAGTTAGAAAGATGTCCTTGCGAGATTTGAACTCATGACCTTCAGTGTGTAAGGCCTGAATCTTAACCACTGCTCCATCATGGTACATACTTCCTATGGTGTCTTACACGCTGTTCAGTGAAAGATCAGATAAAGGTGCAAGAGTCAGGTATTTGTTGGAGACCTGTCCTGGTTGGATTTGAACCGGTAACCTTCTGGTTGCAGGTCCTGTATCTAAACCACTGCACCACAGAGGTTCTGACTTATTCTGTTAACTTAGCCTTGAAAACTTTGTACCCTTTTCCCTTTAAATATCCATTGCCATTGACAATGCATTAGGCGCTTAAAGTTAAATATTTCAAAAACTACAAATCATTTCAAAGTAAAACATATCAAGGATGCATGTCCACAGAAGGGGGAATTTTTGAACTGTGAATGGAGTTTCTAGGTGAAAGTGTTTTTTTGAGGTCCCAAAACCTTCCATCCGCCAACATTCAAAAACTCTGAACTTTTAAAGGAGTACAATTCTAAAAATATGCAACATTTCAAAGATTCCTTTTCAGGCAAACATGTCCAGAGTAAGATGAACATTTTAAAGTATGAATGAGGTTACTAGGCGTAAGTATGTAGTTGTAAGCCTGCCTTTAAATGTCCATTGCCGCATCGACAATGAATGAAACCAGGTTTCCTGGTGGAACTTTTAAAGGAGTACAATTCTAAAACTATGCAACATTTCAAAGATTCCTTTTCAGGCAAACATGTCCAGAGTAAGATGAACATTTTAAAGTATGAATGAGGTTACTAGGCGTAAGTATGTACTTGGGGCAACGGATAAATTGACTGATATCCGTAGAATAACTTGTAGGAGTGTCCTGGTTCAAATCCAGTCACCACCTTAGTAACTGAAACCGAATCTGGCCAATTCGGTCTCTTCGGACAGACGCTCTACCAGTTTAGCTATGCTGTTGGCTGAGAGTTACAGGTTTCCTGGTGGAACTTTTAAAGGAGTACAATTCTAAAACTATGCAACATTTCAAAGATTCCTTTTCAGGCAAACATGTCCAGAGTAAGACGAACATTTTAAAGTATGAATGAGGTTACTAGGCGTAAGTATGTAGTTGTAAGCCTGCCTTTAAATGTCCATTGCCGCATCGACAATGAATGGGGCGCTTAAAGTTAAATATCTCCAAAACTACAAATGATTTCAAAAGAAAAAATCTCAAGCATGCATGTCCACAGTAAGGTGGAATTTTTGAACTGTGAATGGAGTTTCTAGGTGAACGTGTTTTTTTGAGGTCCCTATAGCCTAACCCTAACCTTCCATCCGCCTCCATTCTAAATCTCTGAACTTTTAAAGGAGTACAATTCTAAAACTATGCAACATTTCAAAGATTCCTTTTCAGGCAAACATGTCCAGAGTAAGACGAACATTTTAAAGTATGAATGAGGTTACTAGGCGTAAGTATGTAGTTGTAAGCCTGCCTTTAAATGTCCATTGCCGCATCGACAATGAATGGGGCGCTTAAAGTTAAATATCTCCAAAACTACAAATGATTTCAAAAGAAAAAATCTCAAGCATGCATGTCCACAGTAAGGTGGAATTTTTGAACTGTGAATGGAGTTTCTAGGTGAACGTGTTTTTTTGAGGTCCCTATAGCCTAACCCTAACCTTCCATCCGCCTCCATTCTAAATCTCTGAACTTTTAAAGGAGTACAATTCTAAAACTATGCAACATTTCAAAGATTCCTTTTCAGGCAAACATGTCCAGAGTAAGACGAACATTTTAAAGTATGAATGAGGTTACTAGGCGTAAGTATGTAGTTGTAAGCCTGCCTTTAAATGTCCATTGCCGCATCGACAATGAATGGGGCGCTTAAAGTTAAATATCTCCAAAACTACAAATGATTTCAAAAGAAAAAATCTCAAGCATGCATGTCCACAGTAAGGTGGAATTTTTGAACTGTGAATGGAGTTTCTAGGTGAACGTGTTTTTTTGAGGTCCCTATAGCCTAACCCTAACCTTCCATCCGCCTCCATTCTAAATCTCTGAACTTTTAAAGGAGTACAATTCTAAAACTATGCAACATTTCAAAGATTCCTTTTCAGGCAAACATGTCCAGAGTAAGACGAACATTTTAAAGTATGAATGAGGTTACTAGGCGTAAGTATGTAGTTGTAAGCCTGCCTTTAAATGTCCATTGCCGCATCGACAATGAATGGGGCGCTTAAAGTTAAATATCTCCAAAACAACAAATGATTTCAAAAGAAAAAATCTCAAGCATGCATGTCCACAGTAAGGTGGAATTTTTTAACTGTGAATGGAGTTTCTAGGTGAAAGTGTTTTTTTTAGGTCCCAAATTCGTCCATCGACCTCCATTCTAAATCTCTGAACTTTTAAAGGAGTACAATTCTAAAACTATGCAACATTTCAAAGATTCCTTTTCAGGCAAACATGTCCAGAGTAAGACGAACATTTTAAAGTATGAATGAGGTTACTAGGCGTAAGTATGTAGTTGTAAGCCTGCCTTTAAATGTCCATTGCCGCATCGACAATGAATGGGGCGCTTAAAGTTAAATATCTCCAAAACTACAAATGATTTCAAAAGAAAAAATCTCAAGCATGCATGTCCACAGTAAGGTGGAATTTTTGAACTGTGAATGGAGTTTCTAGGTGAACGTGTTTTTTTGAGGTCCCTATAGCCTAACCCTAACCTTCCATCCGCCTCCATTCTAAATCTCTGAACTTTTAAAGGAGTACAATTCTAAAACTATGCAACATTTCAAAGATTCCTTTTCAGGCAAACATGTCCAGAGTAAGACGAACATTTTAAAGTATGAATGAGGTTACTAGGCGTAAGTATGTAGTTGTAAGCCTGCCTTTAAATGTCCATTGCCGCATCGACAATGAATGGGGCGCTTAAAGTTAAATATCTCCAAAACTACAAATGATTTCAAAAGAAAAAATCTCAAGCATGAATGTCCACAGTAAGGTGGAATTTTTGAACTGTGAATGGAGTTTCTAGGTGAACGTGTTTTTTTGAGGTCCCTATAGCCTAACCCTAACCTTCCATCCGCCTCCATTCTAAATCTCTGAACTTTTAAAGGAGTACAATTCTAAAACTATGCAACATTTCAAAGATTCCTTTTCAGGCAAACATGTCCAGAGTAAGACGAACATTTTAAAGTATGAATGAGGTTACTAGGCGTAAGTATGTAGTTGTAAGCCTGCCTTTAAATGTCCATTGCCGCATCGACAATGAATGGGGCGCTTAAAGTTAAATATCTCCAAAACTACAAATGATTTCAAAAGAAAAAATCTCAAGCATGCATGTCCACAGTAAGGTGGAATTTTTGAACTGTGAATGGAGTTTCTAGGTGAAAGTGTTTTTTTGAGGTCCCAAATTCGTCCATCGACCTCCATTCTAAATCTCTGAACTTTTAAAGGAGTACAATTCTAAAACTATTAAACATTTCAAAGATTCCCTTTCAGGCAAACATGTCCACAGTAAGATGAACATTTTAAAGTTTGAATGGGGTTTCTATTCTATATATGAAATTTTGAATCATTACAGTCAGTTCACCTTCTTTTGGGTCTTGAGTCGAACCAATTACTCCCGCGGAGACATCAAATTTCTCTTTTGGGCCTTGAGTCTTGGGACTCATGGCCCAAAAGAGAAATTTGATGTCTCCGCGGGAGTAATTGGTTCGACTCAAGACTCTTTTGGGTCTTGAGTCTTGGGAAAGAAAAAAAAGTGTGCCAGTTGGATTTGAACCAGGAATCTTCTGGTTGCAAGTCCTGTATCTAAACCACTGTACCACAGAGGTCCTTACATGTTCTGTTGACTTGCGTGGAATTTGTCTGAAAGATTATATAAAGGTAAAAGCCCCAGGTAAAAGTTAGAAAGATGTCCTTGCGAGATTTGAACTCATGACCTTCAGTGTGTAAGGCCTGAATCTTAACCACTGCTCCATCATGGTACATACTTCCTATGGTGTCTTACACGCTGTTCAGTGAAAGATCAGATAAAGGTGCAAGAGTCAGGTATTTGTTGGAGACCTGTCCTGGTTGGATTTGAACCGGTAACCTTCTGGTTGCAGGTCCTGTATCTAAACCACTGCACCACAGAGGTTCTGACTTATTCTGTTAACTTAGCCTTGAAAACTTTGTACCCTTTTCCCTTTAAATATCCATTGCCATTGACAATGCATTAGGCGCTTAAAGTTAAATATTTCAAAAACTACAAATCATTTCAAAGTAAAACATATCAAGGATGCATGTCCACAGAAGGGGGAATTTTTGAACTGTGAATGGAGTTTCTAGGTGAAAGTGTTTTTTTGAGGTCCCAAAACCTTCCATCCGCCAACATTCAAAAACTCTGAACTTTTAAAGGAGTACAATTCTAAAAATATGCAACATTTCAAAGATTCCTTTTCAGGCAAACATGTCCAGAGTAAGATGAACATTTTAAAGTATGAATGAGGTTACTAGGCGTAAGTATGTAGTTGTAAGCCTGCCTTTAAATGTCCATTGCCGCATCGACAATGAATGAAACCAGGTTTCCTGGTGGAACTTTTAAAGGAGTACAATTCTAAAACTATGCAACATTTCAAAGATTCCTTTTCAGGCAAACATGTCCAGAGTAAGATGAACATTTTAAAGTATGAATGAGGTTACTAGGCGTAAGTATGTAGTTGTAAGCCTGCCTTTAAATGTCCATTGCCGCATCGACAATGAATGAAACTAGGTTTCCTGGTGGAACTTTTAAAGGAGTACAATTCTAAAACTATGCAACATTTCAAAGATTCCTTTTCAGGCAAACATGTCCAGAGTAAGATGAACATTTTAAAGTATGAATGAGGTTACTAGGCGTAAGTATGTACTTGGGGCAACGGATAAATTGACTGATATCCGTAGAATAACTTGTAGGAGTGTCCTGGTTCAAATCCAGTCACCACCTTAGTAACTGAAACCGAATCTGGCCAATTCGGTCTCTTCGGACAGACGCTCTACCAGTTTAGCTATGCTGTTGGCTGAGAGTTACAGGTTTCCTGGTGGAACTTTTAAAGGAGTACAATTCTAAAACTATGCAACATTTCAAAGATTCCTTTTCAGGCAAACATGTCCAGAGTAAGATGAACATTTTAAAGTATGAATGAGGTTACTAGGCGTAAGTATGTAGTTGTAAGCCTGCCTTTAAATGTCCATTGCCGCATCGACAATGAATGGGGCGCTTAAAGTTAAATATCTCAAAAACTACAAATGATTTCAAAAGAAAAAATCTCAAGCATGCATGTCCACAGTAAGGTGGAATTTTTGAACTGTGAATGGAGTTTCTAGGTGAACGTGTTTTTTTGAGGTCCCTATACCCTAACCCTAACCTTCCATCCGCCTCCATTCTAAATCTCTGAACTTTTAAAGGAGTACAATTCTAAAACTATGCAACATTTCAAAGATTCCTTTTCAGGCAAACATGTCCAGAGTAAGATGAACATTTTAAAGTATGAATGAGGTTACTAGGCGTAAGTATGTAGTTGTAAGCCTGCCTTTAAATGTCCATTGCCGCATCGACAATGAATGAAACCGGGTTTCCTGGTGGAACTTTTAAAGGAGTACAATTCTAAAACTATGCAACATTTCAAAGATTCCTTTTCAGGCAAACATGTCCAGAGTAAGATGAACATTTTAAAGTATGAATGAGGTTACTAGGCGTAAGTATGTACTTGGGGCAACGGATAAATTGACTGATATCCGTAGAATAACTTGTAGGAGTGTCCTGGTTCAAATCCAGTCACCACCTTAGTAACTGAAACCGAATCTGGCCAATTCGGTCTCTTCGGACAGACGCTCTACCAGTTTAGCTATGCTGTTGGCTGAGAGTTACAGGTTTCCTGGTGGAAGTTTTAAAGGAGTACAATTCTAAAACTATGCAACATTTCAAAGATTCCTTTTCAGGCAAACATGTCCAGAGTAAGACGAACATTTTAAAGTATGAATGAGGTTACTAGGCGTAAGTATGTAGCTGTAAGCCTGCCTTTAAATGTCCATTGCCGCATCGACAATGAATGGGGCGCTTAAAGTTAAATATCTCCAAAACTACAAATGATTTCAAAAGAAAAAATCTCAAGCATGCATGTCCACAGTAAGGTGGAATTTTTGATCTGTGAATGGAGTTTCTAGGTGAATGTGTTTTTTTTAGGTCCCAAATTCGTCCATCGACCTCCATTCTAAATCTCTGAACTTTTAAAGGAGTACAATTCTAAAACTATTAAACATTTCAAAGATTCCTTTTCAGGCAAACATGTCCAGAGTAAGATGAACATTTTAAAGTATGAATGAGGTTACTAGGCGTAAGTATGTAGTTGTAAGCCTGCCTTTAAATGTCCATTGCCGCATCGACAATGAATGGGGCGCTTAAAGTTAAATATCTCCAAAACTACAAATGATTTCAAAAGAAAAAATCTCAAGCATGCATGTCCACAGTAAGGTGGAATTTTTGAACTGTGAATGGAGTTTCTAGGTGAACGTGTTTTTTTGAGGTCCCTATACCCTAACCCTAACCTTCCATCCGCCTCCATTCTAAATCTCTGAACTTTTAAAGGAGTACAATTCTAAAACTATGCAACATTTCAAAGATTCCTTTTCAGGCAAACATGTCCAGAGTAAGATGAACATTTTAAAGTATGAATGAGGTTACTAGGCGTAAGTATGTAGTTGTAAGCCTGCCTTTAAATGTCCATTGCCGCATCGACAATGAATGGGGCGCTTAAAGTTAAATATCTCCAAAACTACAAATGATTTCAAAAGAAAAAATCTCAAGCATGCATGTCCACAGTAAGGTGGAATTTTTGAACTGTGAATGGAGTTTCTAGGTGAACGTGTTTTTTTGAGGTCCCTATACCCTAACCCTAACCTTCCTTCCGCCTCCATTCTAAATCTCTGAACTTTTAAAGGAGTACAATTCTACAAATTATGCTACATTTCAAAGATTCCTTTTCAGGCAAACATGTCTAGAGTAAGATGAACATTTTAAAGTATGAATGAGGTTACTAGGCGTAAGTATCTAGTTGTAAGCCTGCCTTTAAATGTCCATTGCCGCATCGACAATGAATGGGGCGCTTAAAGTTAAATATCTCCAAAACTACAAATGATTTCAAAAGAAAAAATCTCAAGCATGCATGTCCACAGTAAGGTGGAATTTTTGAACTGTGAATGGAGTTTCTAGGTGAAAGTGTTTTTTTGAGGTCCCTATACCCTAAACCTAACCTTCCATCCGCCTCCATTCTAAATCTCTGAACTTTTAAAGGAGTACAATTCTAAGACTATGCAACATTTCAAAGATTCCTTTTCAGGCAAACATGTCCAGAGTAAGATGAACATTTTAAAGTATGAATGAGGTTACTAGGCGTAAGTATGTAGTTGTAAGCCTGTCTTTAAATGTCCATTGCCGCATCGACAATGAATTGGGCGCTTAAAGTTAAATATCTCCAAAACTACAAATGATTTCAAAAGAAAAAATCTCAAGCATGCATGTCCACAGTAAGGTGGAATTTTTGAACTGTGAATGGAGTTTCTAGGTGAAAGTGTTTTTTTGAGGTCCCAAATTCGTCCATCGACCTCCATTCTAAATCTCTGAACTTTTAAAGGAGTACAATTCTAAAACTATTAAACATTTCAAAGATTCCCTTTCAGGCAAACATGTCCACAGTAAGATGAACATTTTAAAGTTTGAATGGGGTTTCTATTCTATATATGACATTTTGAATCATTACAGTCAGTTCACCTTCTTTTGGGTCTTGAGTCGAACCAATTACTCCCGCGGAGACATCAAATTTCTCTTTTGGGCCTTGAGTCC
This sequence comes from Gymnoscopelus microlampas, assembly GCF_963454915.1. Taxonomy (NCBI): domain Eukaryota; kingdom Metazoa; phylum Chordata; class Actinopteri; order Myctophiformes; family Myctophidae; genus Gymnoscopelus; species Gymnoscopelus microlampas. The sequence goes on from NC_139958.1 coordinate 24,526,471, forward strand.
CAAGACTCAAGGCCCAAAAGAGAAATTTGATGTCTCCGCGGGAGTAATTGGTTCGACTCAAGACTCTTTTGGGTCTTGAGTCTTGGAAAAGAAAAAAAAGTGTGCTAGTTGGATTTGAACCAGGAATCTTCTGGTTGCAAGTCCTGTATCTAAACCATTGCACCTCAGAGGTCCTTACATGTTCTGTTGACTTGCGTGGAATTTGTCTGAAAGATTATATAAAGGTAAAAGCCCCAGGTAAAAGTTAGAAAGATGTGCTTGTGAGATTTGAACTCGGGACCTTCAGTTTGTAAGGCCTGAATCTTAACCACTGCTCCATCATGGTACATACTTTCTATGGTGTCTTACACGCTGTTCAGTGAAAGATCAGATAAAGGTGCAAGAGTCAGGTATTTGTTGGAAACCTGTCCTGGCTGGATTTGAACCGGTAACCGTCTGGTTGCAGGTCCTGTATCTAAACCACTGCACCACAGAGGTTTTGACTTGTTCTGTTAACTTATAGCCTTCAAAACTTTGTACCCTTTTCCCTTTAAATATCCATTGCCATTCACAATGCATTAGGCGCTTAAAGTTAAATATTTCAAAAACTACAAATCATTTCAAAGTAAAACATCTCAAGGATGCATGTCCACAGTAAGGGGGAATTTTTGAACTGTGAATGGAGTTTCTAGGTGAAAGTATTTTTTTGAGGTCCCAAAACCTTCCATCCGCCTCCATTCTAAATCTTTGAACTTTTAAAGGAGTACAATTCTAAAACTATGCAACATTTCAAAGATTCCTTTTCAGGCAAACATGTCCAGAGTAAGATGAACATTTTAAAGTATGAATGAGGTTACTAGGCGTAAGTATGTAGTTGTAAGCCTGCCTTTAAATGTCCATTGCCGCATCGACAATGAATGGGGCGCTTAAAGTTAAATATCTCCATAACTACAAATGATTTTTAAAAAAAGTTTCTCAAGCATGCATGTCCACAGTAAGGTGGAATTTTTGAACTGTGAATGGAGTTTCTAGGTGAAAGTGTTTTTCAAGGTCCCAAAACCTTCCATCCGCCTCCATTCTAAATCTCTGAACATTTAAAGGAGTACAATTCTAAAACTATGCAACATTTCAAATATTCCTTTTCAGGCAAACATGTCCACAGTAAGATGAACATTTTAAAGTATGAATGAGGTTACTAGGTGTGAGAATGAGCCCTTTTGCGGCTGGAAGCAGTACAGAGGCGTTTGTAAAGTGAAACCAAAAGGTGTGTTTATTCACCGACATCAAACAAGACAATACAGGAGCTCCAATACAGGTGGCAGACATGGTGATGCCTGGCTTTCATTCTACCTCTAACTAAACAGGCTTGTTACTGGAAGCATTTTATACTCAGCTGGAGCAGCTCAGGCAATTAAGACTCCACCATGACAAGGGGTAGATAAACAGATATACAAATACAGAAATATATAAATACAGAAATACATATAACATTAACTCATAAAATATCTTAAAACTCCATGAACTACACCACTAATGATTCTCATACTACAACTTTACACAAGATCCCTCACAATTCCAAATACACATTATAACCCCCCTCTGCCCTTCTCACTTGGTCCAGCCCAATTACACTGGCAAACAGAACAGCCCACTTTGGTACATGTTAAGTTTTCAATCATTACTCAGCATTACCCATATTGCACCTCTCACACATTCCACTTAGTCTCTATTGCACTCATATTACACCAATTGCACTTGCCAGATATCACCAAACATGTTGTCTCCATAGGTGGACTAGTTAGCTGAGTGGCCAGCTCAGCTGGACAGGACACATCTCAAATGTTCAGTTAAATGTAATCAACAATAAAATGACTGCATTCCTTTCTGTGCAAACTACAATGTGCAAATTATGCCGTGCAAATACTAAAGTGACCATATGCTATGCAATTAATCCATCCATAAATAAAGGTTACAATGTACATGTGCAAATGGCAAGTAACAGAGGACCTCTCTGTTACACTAGGCGTAAGTATGTAGTTGTAAGCCTGCCTTTAAATGTCCATTGCCGCATCGACAATACATGGGGCGCTTAAAGTTAAATATCTCCAAAACTACAAATTATTCTTTTTTAAAAATCTCAAGCATGCATGTCCACAGTAAGGTGGAATTTTTGAACTGTGAATGTCCTGAGCTCCAGAGCTCGATGAATGTTAGGGACCAAAAAAAGTGTCACTACAAAGTACTACCAATCAACTCTAAATTGCCTGAAACGTTCTCCTAACAGGTTTTCGGGGGGACGATTTTGGCCTCCACACTTACTGATTTTTTCGGATTTAACTTTCGTTTCGGTTTCGTTTCGGTAGTGACCCAATGGTGAAAAAATAAATGTACTAAGTCCAGAGCTCGATGAATGTTAGGGACCAAAAAAAGTGTCACTACAAAGTACTACCAATCAACTCTAAATTGCCCGAAACGTACTCCTAACAGGTTTTCGGGGGGACGATTTTTAAGCACTTTAAGCACCCCATGCATTGTGGATGCGGCAAAGGGAAACGAGTACAGGCTACTAATCCTACATACTTACTGCTAGTAACCCCATTCATACTTTAAAATGTTCATCTTACTGTGGACATGTTTGCCTGAAAAGGAATCTTTGAAATGTTTAATAGTTTTAGAATTGTACTCCTTTAAAAGTTCAGAGATTTATAATGGAGGTCGATGGAAGAATTTGGGACCTCAAAAAAACATAAAAAAACACTTTCAACTAGAAATTCCATTCACAGTTCAAAAATACCACCTTACTGTGGACATGCATGCTTGAGATTCTTTCTTTGAAATCATTTGTAGTTTGGGAGATATTTAACTTTAGGCGCCCCATGCATTGTGGATGCGGCAAAGGGAAACGAGTACAGGCTACTAATCCTACATACTTACTGCTAGTAACCCCATTCATACTTTAAAATGTTCATCTTACTGTGGACATGTTTGCCTTAAAAGGAATCTTTGAAATGTTTAGTAGTTTTAGAATTGTACTCCTTTAAAAGTTCAGAGATTTATAATGGAGGTCGATGGACGAATTTGGGACCTCAAAAAAACACTTTCAACTAGAAACTCCATTCACAGTTCAAAAATACCACCTTACTGTGGACATGAATGCTTGAGATTTGTTCTTTGAAATCATTTTTAGTTTTGGAGATTTTTAACTTTAAGCGCCCAATGCATTGTCAATGCGGAAACTGACATTTAAAGGGAAACAAGTACAGGCTACTAATCCTACATACTTACTGCTAGTAACCCCATTCATACTTTAAAATGTTCATCTTACTGTGGACATGTTTGCCTGAAAAGGAATCTTTGAAATGTTTAATAGTTTTAGAATTGTACTCCTTTAAAAGTTCAGAGATTTATAATGGAGGTCGATGGAAGAATTTGGGACCTAAAAAAAAACACAAAAAAACACTTTCACCTAGAAACTCCATTCACAGTTCAAAAAATCCACCTTACTGTGGACATGCATGCTTGAGATTTTTTCTTTGAAATCATTTGTAGTTTGGGAGATATTTAACTGTAAGCGCCCCATGCATTGTGGATGCGGCAAAGGGAAACGAGTACAGGCTACTAATCCTACATACTTACTGCTACTAACCCCATTCATACTTTAAAATGTTCATCTTACTGTGGACATGTTTGCCTGAAAAGGAATCTTTGAAATGTTTCATGGTTTTAGAAATATACTCCTTTAAAAGTTCAGAAAATTATAATGGCAGTGGATGGAAGATTTTGACACCTAAAAAAAACACAAAAAATACTTTCACCTAGAGACTCCATTCACACTTTTTTAAATTCAGCTTACTGTGGACACACATGCGTGAACTTTTTACTTTGAAATGTTTTGTCGTTTTTGAGATATTTAACTTTTAAAACTTAAAATCTGAAAACTTTGGCAACTCGCTGTTCCTTCACACTTACACCTATAAACCCGATTCACAATTTAAAAATTCCACCTTACTGTGGACATGCATGGTTGAGATTTTTACTTTGAAATAAGTGTTTTAAATATTTAACTTTAAGCGCCCAATCCAATGTCATTGGCCATTAAAAGGAGGAAAAAAGTTAGTAAACCCATGAGACATGAGAGTCAAATTGCTCTGATGCTGATCTCTCTGTACTGGGAGTCGATCCCATGACCTTGTGGTCTGGAGTCAAGAGCTCTTCCGACTGTGCTAAAGCTGGCTGAGGAGGCAGGTCATTTACCACAGCTTTCGACAACTTTAACATCCCAGATCGATCGAAATATTAATCCACTGTGCCGACTAATACACCATGACATAGGAGTATGTGCTAAAGATGTAATCACAGGCCTATCTGCTTGATATATTATAATAAAAAGTGCATTCAGGTATTATGAATCAATGAATTGAGTGCCAACATTTAATGTAAACATACACAACAGGACAAAGGTGAAACAGTAAGCACAGCGCTGCAGGGAATCGAACCCTGTTCCCAGCAGAAACCAGGTGTACCGACTACCAGCGCTTTTTTGCCATGTTGACACCATATGTCCATACTTGCATGAAAATGTATGAAAAGATATGAATAACCTTGCTTTACCAACACAGCTCTCCTTCGGTGTATATTGACCTGTAATCACACTATACAATAGTGATTCCCCAGACTTTTATTTTGTATTTTTTATATAGCATCAACATCAGCTATAGCCACTATAAACCCTATACATCAGCTATTTGAAAATAGCTGATCTACAAGCTTGTTGATCAGCTATTTTCAACAAATCAGACCCTTAAACAAAGCTAAACACTCTAAGGAGCATGATAGTGATCAGTGAGTATGTTTATGAATCATTTGTCTAACATGCTGTTGTTAGCTTTAAGCCCAAGCTGCAAGTTACAGGGGTGCATTTCTCCTTTCCGACATGTCGCCTTTCCGACGTTGACTAACCCTATACCTAACCCTAACCCTAACCTTAACCGCACGCGGAAGCCACTAGTCGGAGTGGTGAGATGTCGGCAGACAGCTCAGTACACAATTATAAAATCCCAGATCGATCTAAAAACGATTCCACTGTATTCACCAACTCACCAGGTTATTTGAGCATTACATATTTTGCTTTAGCATGTTATAAACTGCCCTACAGAGCCTTTAAACCCTTTTTTAAATAGACGATGCTAATGTGCTAAATTTCGTTAGCATGGTCCTCCCTTGATCAAAGCGTGACCAAAAAATCAGGCAGTTTTAACACACAATGTTACATGTGTTTAGTGGCGTTTCTGTGGAAAATAAAAGGCACTTTTACCTGTATGTTGCTGCTGCTGCTGCTGCTACTGCTGTGTGACCACTGCAGCATACTATGCTGTCACAGTGAGACAGGTCTTAATGTCATCAAAAACATATAAAACATAAAATCAAAATGTTCTTGGGGTCTAACCGGCACCAGGAGACCGTCGTTATTTCATTGCCGTGCCTAGAATTAATTTAGTGGCATATTAGAGTAGCATAGAGTTTCAGCCTTCATGTAAACAACAATGGCTGCCGTTGAGGAGCTTTTCATTGGCTGAGGAAAGGGGTGAGGGTTGGGTTTTCATTGGCTAACAGGTAAATGAGCCGAGGGGAAGATTTCATTGGCTAGAAATGCAAAAGGGAAATAAGGGGAAGATTTCATTGGCTAGAAATGCAGAAGGAAATGAAGGGAAAAGAAGGGTGATTTTTTTGGTTGGCTGGAATAGGAATGAAATTGAAGCCGGGAGCTCTGTGAATGGTCGGATATTTACAGTCCACCAGGGGCTGGGTAGAGCTACCCAAGCAAATCCAGCTTCATACATTGACATTTGATGAACGGGATGGGTCATTCCCCCCAAATAATTAAAGGTATTTGGCTCATGCACTTTAGTAAGTAAGTAAGCACATTCTATTTATAAAGCACCTTTCAAAACAATGTTCTGTAGGCCTACAAGTGGGCTTATTGTCAGCAACAGCCAAGGCCACAGGAGTCTAGCCCTGTTACAACACTAGACCTCAGGAAGCCAGATTACTCACATGCTGATTTGCCATTTCCAGGATTCAATCACATGACTTTGTCGTTCAGAACCAAGAGCTCTACCAACTGAGCTAGACAGACATAAGAAACATTGTACATTGACATTGCATGAACGTGATAGGTCATTCCCCCAAAATAATTAAAGGTACATTGACGTGAACGTGATGGGTCATTCCCCATTTTAAAGGCACTTGCACCTTACTAAAAATAGATATTTTCAAATTTTCGAAGTAAAAAGCATTGAACTAGGAGACCTGAGATTTGAACATGGAATCTCTGTGCTGAGAGCCTGATCCTCAGACCACCAGACCATCTCTCAGTTACTCAATACAAGGATGATGTTTGTTGTATTGTTGAAGCGTTTTTTTTGTTGTATGTTAGCCTTCAGTTAGTAAAGTTAAGTTTAAATACTCTAGCATTGAACTATAGGAGTCATCCATAGTCATGCACACACACAAAATCAATAAGATGAAGAAAGGAGTCTTCGTTTATGGTCGGCGAGTCGACAGATTGGTATTTGTTCTCTTTACGTCATTCCATGACAAAACCTCTCCACAGTTACCTCTTCACAGACACTCCTCCACCCTGCACAACAGCTGAGGAACATCTAACACTGGCACTGTCTCTCTCACACACTCACACACACACACACACACACACACACACACACACACACACACACACACACACACACACACACACACACACACACACACACACACACACACCCTGGCCATGCGTACGCACACAGGAAGGTCATGTCCTCTTAACAACTCCTATTCTGGAGTGTTTTCTTGGCAGACAGAGCTGCACTTCAGTGTGTGGCCTGACTGGGCAAGCATACCACGATTTCTCGAAAACGTATCCAAATTAAGTTTCCAGGGCCATTCCAAAGGGTGAGTCACTGAACCATCGCACTAATGAGGGGTTCCCCTATTTATGCCACTTTTTTGGGGGGCCTCTCTTTGTCTGTTTACTGATGTTTATTTGTGAGTCCCTTCAGGGAATGTTGTCATCTCGTTATCACCATGATCATCATTGTCCTGTTTTGATTCATCCACCTACAGCTGCATTGTGAGCTTGAAGATCTGCTATTTCCCAATTGTGGTAGATGTTTTGATTGTGTAGTACAGTGGTGGCTCGAAGTGGGGTCCAGGGACCCTCAGGGTTCCTTGAGGGGGTTCCAAATGGACCCGTACAGGTCTGTAACTCTGAGAGTGTACAAATGGAACCAAATGGACACTCTCAGAGTTATAGGGAACCATGACATAAAAAACGTTTGAGAACCACTGGAGCTGTATGTAGCAAACTGTTTCTCATGGAGCCAGGACTGAACACAACATAGACCATCAGTGACACGATCAAATTATAGTTTATTATCTTTAGCAATGAGTGTGAGCCATCAGCCAAAGCTCTGAAACTAAAGAGTGGAGCAGAAGCCAGAGAAACAGATAGCAGCACTTTTGTTGAGGTTCCACTTGATTACAGTACATATCAACAAACAGGTCTGTTTGTCTGTCTGTCTGTCTGTCTGTCTGTCTGTCTGTCTGTCTTCTGTCTGTGTGTGTGTGTGTGTGTGTGTGTGTGTGTGTGTGTGTGTGTGTGTGTGTGTGTGTGTGTGTGTGTGTGTGTGTGTGTGTGTGTGTGTGTGTGTGTGTGTGTGTGTGTGCGCGCGCGCGCGTACATGTATTACTGTACTTAGGAAGGCCAAATGTTCCCATAGTAGAATTTGAAAAGTATATATTGTGAGGACCATTTTCCTGGTCCTCATGAGAGGAGGGTGGGGGGGGGGGGGGGGAGATAGCGACTGCATGAGCATTAATCCCCTCTACAGGGAGGGAGGTGGCAGAGCCATTTCTTTTGTTGTGTGTTCCAGAAAGACCTCATCCCCCTCGCACGCTCACGCAAGGACAGGGGAACTCTATACCCTCTTCTCTCTTTTTTTTACCCCCTCTCTGTGCTTCTCTCCCTCTCTCCCCCTGTCCTGCATGTCCTCCACGGCACGGAACACCTATTGTCCATCCCTCTCGCACTGAAATGAAAACAAAATACACATGCATTCAGACCGACACACTAACACACGCACACAAGCTACAAGAGTTCTAAAACCGTAACTAAACTTAAACCCTCTATACTTAGTAAACTCATACTTAGTGGACCGGGATCGGCTCTGTGTTTGGTACGCTCTTTTCTTCCCTCTACACCAAATCTCTTTGCTTAAGATAGACCGATCTACAAGCACACAAGGCGTCACATTAAATGACACATTTTGAGCTTGCAGATCGGCTATTTTCAAACCTCCCCCACCCGAATAGGGATGATAGGACTGAAGTGGTTCAAATGATAAGACTTGTTGTCTGTTGATATGGGCAGCCCAAGAGGCACGGAGTGTTTCCCTGTCACTCCTGCCATCATCATCAGCTGCCTACAAAGGACACTGCAACTTAAAGATATCAAGATAAAACAGTGACGTCACAACCGGTTCAACTTAAAAGAGACACCACACGAAATGAATGCAATGATATTTATTGATGAATACAGATGATGAAGACATGAATGTAGTAGTATTTATTCCTGAATACATATTTGATATGTGGGAGTTGGAACACTTTCCCCATCGCAGGAGAAGAATCAGATCATATCCGTCCTGATCAGATCCTGCCTGCTGAAGGCAGGGGGGTCTTCAGGAGCCCGCCCCCCGCCGTAGATAGGGCCAACCTGATGGTGCCTGCTGCTTGGAACGCTTCTGTTTTCCGAGCAATTTTAGAATTCTTTAGCTATTAAAAAATATCAGATATAGAAGCTCATAGTGCGACACAGAGTGCTGCACTATGAGCTTATAGATCTGCTATTTATGAAATAGGCCGATTCTACAAATGTCTTCTAAATCCTAACAGTTTCTTATTTTATTTAAACTTATGTTGCTATATCAGTGGTTCTCAAACTTTTTCAGGTCAAGAACAACCAAAATGATGTCTTTTTTGTTCCAGGGACCCTCCCAGAAGCAAAGATTTGAGGTGGTGGGTGTCGGGGAGGTGGTGGGTGACCTGAACAGAGAGCATGAGTGAGACAAGGAAGGAGGAGGAGTCATTTTAAAAGGGACTCTGTCAATCAGCTCAGCTGATCTGATTGGAGCAGGACCAATGAGGTGATAGGTGAGGAATGTAATGAATGACAGTTTGCTCAGTCTCTCAGTTGAACCCTCGTATTAAAACTTCCATTTGGATGCATGTGTCGCTCGACAGAGATCTCATTATTTTCAACTGGGGAAAAAACAAGTGTTGGCGAAGTATTACAAATTGCCTAAATGTGAAAACGGTGGCGTTTTGTGGTTCAAGGGCCCCGTCCCTGACGGGGTTCCAGGGGGTGCCCAGCTACAGTAAATGAGGGCTGCTGTAGTTTAATTTGATTATAATTCAATTCCTTTGAGATAATTATGATACAAAACCACATATGAGTGTTCAATATCACCACTATGAATCTATTCATCACGTATAATTATGACAATTTAGACAATTAGATAAAATTTAAACCAAAACATCTTTTTACATCAAGTTACTGTATGACGAAAATATTTGAAATGGGGTTCCAATGGCAATGCATGCCGTTTTCTTACAAGAAACAGGTTGAAATCCTCTGCGGTAGACAATGCTTAAAAAATTACATTTACCCTTGCTAACTCCTTGTGAAATCAGATTTTATGATTCTACAAATCCTCCATCTCTACTCCTGATTCTTCACCATCTTGCGAATCATTATTATCATCAAAGGACACTTTATCTTTAGAAAAAACAGAACAACCAGGTGCTCTCAGGAGATATAAAAAGGTAACACTTTACCTTTATTTAGCTCTAACTTAACCTATAGCTCTATACTTGATTGTATGATGAATAGCGGAAATAAGCTCATATCGCATCACGACGAGAATAGAGCTTGTAGACCTGCTATGTTTTTTTTAGTGTCTGAACATTTTTCCAACATTTTAGAAACGTTTTACAATGTTACAACGTTATCTTTGGTGAGCGACACTGCTGCACAAATTATGCATTCGTACTCCATTGCAGAACATTGTCGCGTGCCGAAAGCAGCAGATATATCATCCATAACTGTTACTTTTAAAAACTTGCAAGAACAGCAGATCGACAAGCTCAAAACGTGCATCTTCGCACCTCTTTTCGAGCTTGTACAGCTGCTATTTTTGATACTTTTGTGTATCAAACGCTGTAGTGTGATCAAGCAGGATATTAATTTACGAAAAAACACAAAAAGTTAAAACATGGAGATAAGAGGCTCTACATGCTTTGTGTGCTTGTAGAGCTGCTATATTTGGCGCACGACACCGTCACACAGCAGCGTATGAATCAAGCTTTTTAGCCATAACACCCAACTTGTTTCATCGGATGCCCACTTCTAACATCTGAGCGAACGGCACGACAGGCACTAATCACTGAATGGGCCACCATACACCTGGAGAGCGTTCAAAGGCTTGCAGGTAGGTCGGGCGGGTGAGGTATGCAGGCTACTGTGGTGGTGACCCTCTCACATTAAGCGCCAAACAGATGTGCTCATACACACACACACACACACACACACACACACACACACACACACACACACACACACACACACACACACACACACACACACACACACACACACACACACACACACACACACACACACACACACACACACACGCTTTCGCAAGTGGCACATTCCTTCACTGACACAACGCTGCCCACATGAGGGTCTCAGGTGTTTTTTCTTCTTCTTTGTACCTTTTCAAGCACAAAAGAAAGCGACAGAAAGTGAGTGAGACAGAGGGAAAGAAAGAAGGAGGCTGGAGATATGATGTTTTCCTTTTTCTGCCTGGGTTTGTGAAACCCCATCCCCCTTTCATTCTCTCTTTCAGTGTCAGTTGTTCTTTTGTGTGCGTTGCTGATGAGGCCCCCTTTGACACTGAAGAGGTTATCCACTTGATACCTGACTCCTATTGAAGTCTCTCCCTCCCTCTCACACACACACACACACACACACACACACACACACACACACACACACACACACACACACACACACACACACACACACACACACACACACACACACACACACACACACACACACACACACACACACACACACACACACCTGAGTTATACTTAGTTGTCACACGGTGAGCTTGTAGATCTGCAATTGTACGTGTGCAACATGGGTGCACAGCCAAGCTATAAATTAGGCATAACTCCAACCCTAACCCCTAAACCTGACTCCAATTGAAGTCTCTCGCTCTCTCTCTCTCTCGCACGCACGCACGCACGCACACGCACACACCTTGTCTTTGTTCGTGGGCCGAACTCAACCTCACTGCCACCCTGGCTAACACAGATACACAGGTGACACCGCAGCAAAGACATCACAGCAGAAACTGTCAGAAAACACTTACATCACTGTCTGGAGGGAGGGTGGGATGGAGGGACAGAGGGAGGGAGGGCAGTAGATAGAGAGTGAGAGAGAGAGTAAAAAGAAAAACATTAGAGCAAATGGAGAGACAGAGGTTGAAGAGAGGGCAAGAACAAGGACAGACAGAGATAAATGCATATCGTCACTGTCGGGTGGAAACCTCGCGATGTCCAAAACCGTTCCTTTTCAGGAAACGGAAAGAACTATTTTCGGAAATTGTGAAAATGGCCCATCTACAGTACAAGCTCATAATGCGTCGCATCGGCTGTTTTCGCTACTTTTTGCTTGACACTCTTGTATGATGAAGTAGGGCATCAGATGACGAAAAAAACAAGTTGAAATATGGAGATACGAGGTTTCCGCCCGACAGCGACGATATCCGAGTTATCACAGCAAATTCCTCTACCATATCCATATTGAACCTTTCATTAACCACTTTCAACCTGTCGTCCAGATTATATACTGCATAATATATATTCAAATTCTATGTACTGTGTACCTGTGGTACTGTTACACTGCATTGCATTTGACTAGTGAGCTTCAAAGGTTACTGCTATTTACACTGAATTTGCATCAAGGTTATAGTTTGAAGAGGTGTGCAGCTTCTATTTTACACATTAAGTAAAAGTGTTCCTCGCCACAAAGAGTAGATCTACAAGCTCAGATAGCTTGTGGATCTGCTATTTGCGTTGAGGAAAGGTGTTGTAGTATGACAGAGTATAAATGAGGTCTAAATAGTTTCAACTTTTACCATCCAAGGACAGCGTATACTGAAATTATTATGAGAACATGAATATGGATAATGATGTTTTTGGTAAAGAAAGACACCTAAAAGCAAGTGTGCGTGTGTGGTACCTGTGTCTGGAGCAAATGTGGTGTTGTGAGCTTGTAGATTGGCTATTTTCACTACTTACATAAATAATGATAAAAAAGGAATGGTTTTGAACATTAGAGCTAAGAGGTTTTCCACCCGACAGCGACGATAGATATAATGTAACACATAGCGTTAGCTCTTGTGGGATATCAGATGTGTTCCAGTGAGCTTCTGTTTCTTTTGGGGGGGATTCTCACGGAAAGCTCCTGATCCCCCCACAGATAAGATGTACCTTCACTGACAGCCTAAAGTGGCCGCCATGTCATGACAAAGAGATAAGGTTGGCTGGTGTGTGTGTGTGTGTGTGTGTGTGTGTGTGTGTGTGTGTGTGTGTGTGTGTGTGTGTGTGTGTGTGTGTGCGCGTGTGCGCTTGTGCGTGCGCGCGTGCGTGTGTGTGTGTGTGTGTGTGTGTGTGGGTGGGTGTGTGTGCGTGTGCGCGTGTATGTGCGCTTGTGCGTGCGTACGCGTGCGTGTGTGTGTGTGTGTGTGCGTGTGTGTGTGCTCTCGTGCGTGCGTGCGGTGTGTGTGTGAGCGTGAGTCTTTGTGTGAAAACCACCACCTCTTGAAATATAGTAACAGCTCCCCAACAAAATATGAGTTGAATTGATGTTTAACCACTTAACCCATTAAGACCTGAGGCCGATTCTACAAATGCCGTCGTTCTCAAACTTTCACGATTTTTCTAAAATGTACAAGCTGTGAGCTTGTATATCTGCTATTTTCTGAAATAAAATCTAAAATGACACAGACGCTTTTTCACTATGTTTGAAACATTTTCAAATACGTTTTAGAATATTTGCCCCAAATAGGGATGTGGTCAAAAGGGAATTAAGGCTGGCAACGCTTGTTTTAATGCTCAATTAAGCTGAACAACGGTTTGATCAGGTTGGTTAGTTAAGTTGAAGACCTGTCTCAAGGTCAGTGCACACAGGCAGTGCTTATTTTGTGCGATTAATTCACACTTAATTTAAACTGCTGACGAGAGAGGAAAAATCAGGTCAAAAAGGCATAACAATCCAGGTCCAGGCACTCAAAGTATACTTTATAAGTAAAAGCCTTTATTGCAGGGGTCTTCAACAGGGAGTCCGGGACTCAGAGTTACTACAGGGAGGCCGCCAAATCTGCGCTGCGAGGGTTTGTGAGCTTATTTTTTAGATTGGCTATTTTTGGCAAAGAGGTTTTGTGTAGAGGGAAAAAAGAGCAGACCAAGTACAGAGTGAAAGGTCAAGTTTACTAAGTATTGACGTTTAAGTGGTTAAATCATGAAAATACACATCAACATGAATCCAACACAACACTAATGATACTGCTATCAAACAAGTCTAAAAAAAAATAAGTTTACATATATGTATATAGTAGGTGTCCCTCCTCCATCTTTCTCTCAGCTAGGGGGTCCTTGGGTTGAAAAACGTTGAAGACCCCTGCTTTATTGTATTTTGGCTAGATACACTGACATACAAGTCAGTGAATACTAAGTGGATACTAAGTCAGTGAATACTAAGTGAACTGTTTGTAACAAATGAATGGCAATATGTGGACAGAACCTAACCACATTAACCTTGGCAACCTCGATTTTAGGTTGAATGTATAGGTGATAGGTCATAGGTGAATGAATCTTATAAAATGATTTAGAGCTTAGACTGTAGCATCACATTCCTGGCATTTACAGTAGAAAGGTAGAATGCTTACTATTCTAACTTTTGTTTCTCACAAAAGTTATTGATATGAATTATTATTATGCAAGTTAATGCAGCAAAATCACTGTATACCATACACATTTTTTAGGTTTAGGCTCCTGGGGAAATAGGCACGTCGACAGAATGGTAGCACGTTTTCATGTTTTATTCTATAAGCTCTTAACGTGATAGGGGTTTTTAACAATTTTCCCACCGTTTCATATTTTACGATCGTGTCATACAAGATCAGACCAGCACTAAAGTGGTACTCAAATTCTTTCACAGTAATTCAAACACTCATATTTAGAAACTCAACACCATCCAAAAATGTTTCATAGAATAATCCCATGGCTTATTTGATAAGACCTGGCTCTTCCCCAATGCTGTCATTTTGTAATGTGAACAAGATTGTAGGAATAGTATGGAGGCTTAACATGCCTGACATGTTTCCTTGAATATACATATATTATGAAATTATTATGAGACACATGAATATGGATAATGATGTTGGTGGTAAAGAAAGACACCTACAATAATGTGTGTGGTGGGTGTCCGGAGCAAATGTGCTGTATCCCCACTGTGAGGGAGTTCCCCTTCACGCTCTACTGAGCCTACTGTAACATAATAATTCAGTCAGACAACTCTTGGATTGAATTCAATAGGCCAGTGGTTCTCAACCTTTTCAGGCCACGACCCCCAAAATAATCACATTTGAACTGAGGACCTCCCACCCTGACAAGCACTTGGAATTGTAGGAGTTGATGCATTACAATTTAGTTTGACTCAGTTCCACAGATACTGTAAATGCTGTGAAAATAGCACATCTACACACTCACAACCATTGCGAGGCGTTGTGAGATCGGCTATTTTCACAGCATTTGCCTCTTATATTTTACAATTTGGCCAATGTCTGACCATTTTTTATTGTATAGTGTGTTGATTACTTTTGACGCAGTAATGGTCTTATTTATTATTATTCATTTAGAGGTATTAGAGGAATATAAAAGTCCTTAAATTGTCACTATAGAAATGTGCAGATACTGGATACACTTATACTGTATGTTGGTGTGTTTACTGTTGAATGAGAAAACAATGTTGCATATTAAGCAAATCATCTGGGGACCCCCCAAAATCATTTGGGGACCCCCCTGGGGGTCTCGACCCATGTGTTGAGAACCCCTGCAATAGGCTATCATTGAGCATAAATGTAAGATATTTGAAAGCATTAGTTTGGCAACAAAGCTGTGTACAATCTACAATGTAGGCATTTAGCAGACACTCTTATCCAGAGTGACTTACAATAAGCAAGGTAAACACATATTGTACACATCAGATGCAGAGAGACAGTATAGTGGCTCAGTAAACTTGAATCGCAGGTAAACCAGGAACCTAACATTAGTCTGAACAATATTTTGTCAACATTTTCTTTAGCAGTTTACTGCAGGGAACATCTAATTTAATCTCCATTGATCCATAACTCAAAACAAAAATAAACTACCAAAATCAACCCAATCGTTGAATAGGCTTTTGTGCCCCTTGCTGCTGGATCAAACGTCTGACCCCATTCATTCTCCATGAAGTCCGCTGGTGCAAGATGTAAAAGCATTCTGTTTATCAAACCTAGATGAAGCCAAGACCTATACTAAAGCTATAGGATTAGACTTAATCCGTGGCAAGAGAAAATGCCCATAAAAGGCATCAGAGTATGCCTCTAAATGAATCTTTTAAGAACTCGCAAGGATCTAGATTGAGGTCATTTGTGGACAAGCGTAGATGGCACTATCCCAGCACACAAAACCTGCTTACTCTGCGATATGTAGCCTCCAGTAGTTAGAATGTAGGCACGTTCCCCCTGTGCCAATGGATGAGCTTTGTATGTGTGTGTGTGTGTGTGTGTGTGTGTGTGTGTGTGTGTGTGTGTGTGTGTGTGTGTGTGTGTGTGTGTGTGTGTGTGTGTGTGTGTGTACGCGCGCGCGCGTGTGCGTGTGTGAGTGTGAGTGTGAGTGTGAGTGTGAGTGTGAGTGTGAGTGTGAGTGTGAGTGTGAGTGTGTGTGTGTGTGTGTGTGTGTGTGTGTGTGTGTGTGTGTGTGTGTGTGTGTGTGCATTCCCATAGCTATGATATGTGGTCATTCTGAGCCCCGGCGTCAGATCACTTAGGATCATTAAACATCCAAACAGACCAATGAGATGGGCCGTGTAACAAACGAACAGAGGGGATTAGCCAGGTTGGCGAAAAGGTTTACACACACACACACACACACACACACACACACACACACACACACACACACACACACACACACACACACACACACACACACACACACACACACACACACACACACACACACACACACACACACACACACACACACACACACACACACACACACACACACACACACACACACACACACACACACCCTAGGAGCTGTTCTAGGTCACAAACTTCCACCTCATAGATGATCCGTTTTACAACCAGTTTGGACCAAACTCAGACAATGGGGGGAGTTGGCAAAGCAAGTGAGGGTTTGAAGCAGACTTCAGACTGAACAAACCAAGACTAGGAACTGACATTTATATTTACTTTAAGTTGTGACCTCCATAAGGTCACACAGTCTGTTAACTGCAGCTCCCACATCTGTCAGCAACCTTAAATGTCAAAAGAGTCATTTTTGACAATATTTTTTACACAAAATCTGTCTGGAGCCACAAACATATATGAGCATTATAATGAAGGCAATAAGTGTATTTTAGCTAATCAAAATGACTAAATACACTACATGTAAACGAGCATTAACTAAATATGATAACATCTTGCAGCAGCATCAAACATACAGGTACTGTAATCCAGCAGCATTGGCAGTGAAAGCAAACGACTCTGTCCACATTCCACAAACTATTCAATTCTCTGTTTTCCTCAGTTATCTTTCTTTTTTTGCATCTGGAATCCATAGCGTAGCAAGGAATCACAAACCGATTTGTGTGCCTCGCAAATAACATTTATTCAACACATTTTTACAATATTGGAGAATGTAAGAATGTACAGTATCAGTAGGTGTCATGTTTGGACTACTACAGCAACCATAAATGACAATTTAAATGTGAAGAAAATATACATTGTTAATTTCCATATTTTTTTGTAAAGCTACAGGGAGCCACTAGGGAGGGGCTAAAGAGCCGCATGTGGCTCCAGAGCCGCGGGTTGCTGACTCCCGACCCACACCTAAACCTAACACACATCTCTCAAACCTAACATCTCTAACCTAATGCCTCGACAGACAGACAGACAGACAGACAGACAGACAGGTACTGTAGGTAAGTGCTTGTTGCCAGATCCTGCTTGCATTATTTGCTTGGATTGAAAGGCTTCCTTCAGACACGATAATGTCTGCCTTAATTCTTTCCCACATCACATACTGCTGTTGACTATACGCACACACACACACGCGCGGTATACTTGTGAGGACATTTTAGGACATACATTTCATAAAAAACATTTTTGGTGCCATTTTTAACCCTAATCCTGAAGCCTGAGTTGTACTTAGTAGTGTGCTGGTGTCGCACACCAAAAATAGCAGATCTACAAGCTCATGACTTGTAGTTGTGAGCTTGTAGATCGGCAACTAAGTATATAAATCAGGCTAACTCTAATCTAACATTTAAATGCTTATAATTCTGACCCTGACCCCAACCTGAATCTTTTCCTAATTGTAAACCTAACTTCCCAAATATTATTTTGAACCATAAAACAAACATTTCTCTTGTGAGGACCAGACAAATAGTCTTCGCAGTGTATTTTTCTCAGATTGTACTGTGGGGACATTTGGCCCTCACAAGTACACGCACGCGCGCGCACACGCATGAACGCACACACACACACACACACACATGCGCGCGCAAACCCTTGTATGTTTTGGGTGGGTTTCCCAACTATTCCGTGTAAAAGTAATTTGTGCTTCCTTTTTGCCCCTACGACTCTCACCCAGCCACAAGACAATAACAAACTGATGTTAAATGGTCTTTTTGGGGGGTGGACAGTGTCTTTGAAGATTTTTCAATAAACATAGTTTTTTTTTCCCCCTCGGCACTCTGTGATGCTTCTTCTGCCGTAATGACACAGACAGACACACACACACACACACACACACACACACACACACACACACACACACACACACACACACACACAAGCGTGCATGCCACTCTAAACCGTTCCTGCCTTACTTCAGAGAAAACCTCGGCTCCCTCTTTTCTCTCCGCTACATTAAGCAGCCCCTCACCTCTGCGTTGCTCCCTCCCATCACAGTCTCATCTCATCCTCCCATTGCTCCCTCTCTCTCCACAATTTACATCCAGAGCTCTAGAAACAGCTGGACAATAAAAGCAGCTTAAAAGGACACACTCCCACCATGTTTATGTTAGCCAGCTCCGAGCTGGAAGGAAATTGAACTGTAAAGAGGCCAGTGATGCTGCTTGCTGGCCAGGTTAGTATGGCTACATTTATCTCTAGCTCACGCAGTCAGAACTACTTTGGGACAGTTTAAGGTGTGTGTGTGCATGCGCGCGTGTGTGTGTGTGTGTGTGTGTGTGTGTGTGTGTGTGTGTGTGTGTGTGTGTGTGTGTGTGTGTGTGTGTGTGTGTGTGTGTGTGTGTGTGTGTGTGTGTGTGTGTGTGTCCATGGAACAATGTATCCAAGAATCCTGGATCTTGGGGCTTTTAAGACCCCCCTCAATAACACAGTTTCTCTAAACAAGCTGTTGGGAAGATCAGATAGTGTCCTTTGGACATGAAGGGAGAGAGCTTGGCTAAGACCCTGGATGAAAGAGATGATTCCTCTTTGTGAGATCTCTAGCACTCTTACTCTAGGTCTACAACCACTTAAACCCCATAGCGTTGTTGAGCGGAGTCCCTCAGGGCTCTCTCTATGCTACATAACTTTTCTGTTTTCGCTCTACATTAAATATCTTCGCTGCAAAATTGCCGATCTGCTATTTTCTGTGAAGGTTTCCCAGACTACGGGTGCTGGGGTTTAAGTGGATAATAATCACTCTACCAGCGGTTAAAACACGCCCAGTGCATTGGTGATGGATAGTGACAGTGGGCAGCTTATTCTACAGTATATCAGTGGATCTCAAACGTTTTTTTATTTTTATGTCTGCAACGTTCGCTGAATGTTCACCCATCATGACATGCCCAGAATAGGGTTCGTGTTGGTTAATTAGTTGCACAACTCATCATGTAAGATCAGACAGGAGGACGATAGGAGGGCAGAGAGATGGGACGTAGGGGCAGGATGAAAAGGTTTCCTTCAAACAAGAGACTCACCATGCTTACTCTAGATCCACAACAGCTAATTATTCAAGTAACAGACAAATTCCAGCAGACTGGTTTAACCACGAGAGATAGGGCTGATGCATCTTTTATTTAACATACGTTAATTTTTTATTTGACTTGGATGTTACATCGGATTACTATGAGTTATTCCTTGGGGCCTATTAAAGAAGTGGCCCAGGGCCATATTTCAGAAGCCACAATCACGTACAAAACCTTTTGAGTCATATGGCCATCTATGGCCATATTCAATGAAATGAGTTGCTAGTGTCATGTTACAGAGCTCATAATATAGAATGAATCAATGAATTAATATAGAAATGATTGATCATAAAACAAAAGTTATTATATGATTTATCATATAACTAGGATCAAATACTTTATATTTGTATTTATAGGTCAGATAGGTTCAAACAACCTACAGTATATGTAGTTAAGATTATAGGAGAATATTGAGGCAATGCAGTTGCAGTTTAGGAAACACTTGTGGCCCCTGCTGTAATCTCCAGTCCATTGTGGTTGCACGCGCGCATGTGTGCATGCACGCACGCACAATTATTCAAATATAGCTTGGTACTTGGCAGAAATGAAAATTTAAATATAGATTTGAAAGTTATTTTAAAAGCAGCTTTCGGGGGGTGTAGTTCCAGACTCTAAATAGCATTCGGAGATTGTGGAATAGTAGCCTGGCCACACGAGACTAACGCATAATACAAATGTAACAAAAAACAATCACAGAACTTCAGTGGTTCTGGAAAGTTTCAGATTCTGGAAGGTTCTGGGTTACGCTTCGTATTCAGAAAGAGCCCTGAGACAGAGACAGGCAAGATTGAATCGACATCAATGCATGATGATACCGACAAGCATAGGCCATTATGTTATTATTCAACAGATCCTGTGAAATGGCCACCAATTAATGATCATTTGTGTGACTGTTTAAAAAAGCAAAGCCAAAATATTGTTTTGGAAAGTATGGAACAGCAATCAGGATTCTAACCAAAGACCACTTTAACAGGTGAATGAGAAATGGCGAGATGCATCTTAAGGAAAGGTTGATTTGTTCGCCATCGACTGGGTCTGTCTATTGTTACTGCTGCAAGTTATTTTCCAAAAAAGAGACGGCTTTTACGTCTGGTAAAAGGGATTGGAAAAAATATATATCTCAAATCGCATGTCAGAGCATGAAGGTTCACCAGAAAACATAAATGCTATCCCTGTTCTGATAACAGAACAGACAGAGAAAGAGAACAGAGCTCAAATAAAAGTGCAAAATAATTTTCCGTCATCGTTTCCTCCGCGCCAGATGTCACTCACACTGACCGGCTCACTTTAATCATTCGCTACTTAGAACAGAAGAGTGGTGAACCAGTGGAGCGTTTTCTGAAATGTATTCCATTACACGCTCAATACATTTGGAGAAAACACTCACATCGGCCCTGAATGAACTTGACATTTACCTGATGGACAGTCGTGGCCAGAGCTACGACAACGCCAGCAAAATGGCTGGCAAATATTCAGGACTGCAGAAACAATCCCTCTTCGTACCATGTTCTGCTCAATTTAGTGGGGTCATACGCAGTCAAACGCTGCATTGAATCTGTGTAAATTATTTTCAGTTTAATGCAGTCTTTATCATTTATTTTGTGCTTCCACAAAATGGTGGATGTCATAAGTGGGAGTGTGTAGTTGCACAGTCAGTAGAAAACAGGGAAAACTCAAAGATGGACAAGCAGGCAAACAAGTTAACAAACACTCAGTAATCAAGTCTTCAGCACTCACACAGTACACACACTAGGGCTTTGACAGGCCGCACTGCCATAACAGCATCTTCCTGTGAAGTCATGCACAAAAGCAAAAAGAAGTCAAACAATTTCCAGTTGTGACAGCATTCGACGTGCACCTTCTATGCGACTGTAAATCTACACGTTATACAAGCATAAACACCACATCATTACCACATGAATATGTACCGCTTAACAACTTAATGAACTCATGGAGAGCGAAGCTAGTCTGTGAGCAGCTGCTATGTGACATGGGGTGA
This sequence comes from Gymnoscopelus microlampas, assembly GCF_963454915.1. Lineage (NCBI taxonomy): Eukaryota > Metazoa > Chordata > Actinopteri > Myctophiformes > Myctophidae > Gymnoscopelus > Gymnoscopelus microlampas. Next base: position 24,547,893 of record NC_139958.1, read on the forward strand.
TTTCCATGACGCACCTTAAACATTTTGAGCGGGGCCAGAAATTGAAGAAAATCAACACAATTAAAGCATTGCAACAAGTTAACCTAGTCCTGACCATGTCCACGGTTTCTCTCCTGTACAATGCACTGAATGATTGTTTCTGTGAGAGTTACAGGGCAGACAAGCAAAGGCATTGAACGCGAAAAAACTATGTTAGATGAATCTCAAACTACACCTTATGACAGGACGGGAGACATTCCTTTTTTCTTATTTTATTAAGAGTATGAAGACTGAGTTGATAAGTGTTTGTCATTTTGTTTTCCTTGCTCAAAGAATAAAACTTTTTTTTTTAGTTTTCTTTTTTGTTTGGTTGTCTGCACCTCTGGGGGATACTTGAGTCCAATAGATAAATAGAAAGATATTATATAACAACAACAAACAATGCAATGATGCATGCACACAGACAGACAGACAGACAGACACACAGTTTATCAAATATGGAATCTCCATAGCATGCCTCACGCTTAAAAACATTTTTTTTTTTATTATCATCAAACACACTCCATAAATAATTAAAATACCTGCCTCGCAAAATCGCATGCAACGGCAGGCAAAACAAATCACGGGTCTTTTCAGGGAGTCGTTAGAGGAGAGTGCAGCCCAGGAGGGAGGAGGGAGGAGGGAGGGAGGGAGGGAGGGATGGGGGCTGTGATTGTGCCCGGAGAATATGCTGGCTGTCCTTCAGCGTCCCGGATAAATACTGGTGCTGTGACAATAGACCAGCTTCAGCTGAGCAGACTGTCACCTCAGTGCTTATCAGACCCCAGATCCCTGTTCAAGCACACACACGCGCACTTGTGTGCGCGCACCCCGCCCCCACACACACGCACACACGCGTGCGTGCGCGCGCACACGCACACGCACACGCACACACACACACACACACACACACACACACACACACTATACTTTTGAGGACATTAAAATTTGAGGACAGCAATTTTATGAATGGCATTTGTTATGTTTTTTTGCCGTTCTTAACCCTAAAGCCAAAAATAGCAGTTCTACCAGCTCTTGTAGATCTATCTCTTACTAATTGTAAGTCTAAAAATCTTCTTTAACCAAAAAACAACCATTTCCTCTTGTGAGGTCCAAGGAAAATGTTCCTCACAATGTCCATGTGATTAATTCTACCATACTTGTGGGGACATTAGACCTCACAAGGTATAGTAATACAAGTACATACGCACGCACGCAATCAACATCTACTGTACACTTACAATTGACACAAAAAAAATAACAGGTTAAAAAAAAGCACTGCACAGCAACAATGTTTCAGACCTTCCTATATCTGTACATCTCACCTCTCCTGGTAGAGTGACAGTTCTCGTCAGATCTCTTCAAGGCTGGGTGGAGATAAGAGTCCATCTGAGTGCCATTTGTTACAGGATGAAGCCACCCTCATCGCACACGCATGCAATCCCTAAATCATAAATCTATCCACTATCTATCTACTCTATCTAGATAGGTACCACTCCCCCTCTAAGTACCTCCCATTCAGTCCCCAATGATGAAAAGCAATCAAGTCCTGCTTGTAGGTGAAAATGTCATAGGAAGTGATATTTACATTTTGGTCATTATCACAGCCCTCATGGCAAACTCATGCAATCCTGTTTTACAACACTGGAAGTCTCAGAGGTAACAGAGGTGGCCCCCCATTTTCCGGTGCAAGCAATTCTCTCCCAATTATCCCTCATCGAACTCTTGTGATTGCGTTCTGCTATACTGTACCTATAGTATAGTGTACCTAACCCTAATTCATACATAAAGCACATTTTGATTTACCAGCAGGGGTATACTTCCACTAGCTGGGGATAAAAGTACTAGAGAAGTGCTGGTATGTCAAGTGACGCATTTGAAGTGTTAGTTTTTTGGGGGGACCGTCATCTAATGCATGAGCCTGATGTTAATTCACCTACTCAATCTGTCAAGTCAATCTGCATCGGCCATTTTCATAAGGCCAGGTAGTAAATTACCATGCAAGCACAAGCAGTTTCAGGTGTAAATCCATGTTTATTTATGGGATGACAATGTTCCATGATAAACTAGAGAGAGAAAAAAATAAACATTCACAGTACATTTCATTAATCTCCCCAACATGAACCTTAGTGCATTGAAACGTCACACAACTGCAAAGCCCTACTGTAGAAGCATTTGTGTCTCTAGCACATAGAGGGCTGTGTCTATACAAAAATATCCTTATGGGGAAATAAAATCAAAGGGCACAAAATGCAAATCAGGGCAATTATCAAACAAAGATAGTTTTTCCATCTCCCTTAATTTGAACGTGATCTCAGCAAATGGCAACAGCATACAAATATGGCATTTTGAGACATTCAATCCTGTAAGATAAACCTTCATTGATCCCCGGAGAGGGAAATTCAGGAAACGGCAGAGAAAAGGGTCTAGGTGGGCTGTTATTATGTAACAATACGCCTTCATGAGTTTTTAAAACAGTGTGCTGCTCTTAGCTAAGCTAACAAAACAAACACAAGCTAAATAGTTGGAGAACTAAGCAGCCAGCCAAAAAAAACGAGGTCTGATGGTCAAGAACAGAATGGCAACACATGAGGAAATGGAATTGGTCAGGTATTGGTTAACCTTGAAAGTAGAGTTCAAGATTTTACGGAATGAGACTGGTCAGTTTGTGGCATTGGCTGATCCCACAGAAGATGATTGGTCAGGTGAGGGTTCTAAAAGATTCTATTGGTCATTCATATTAAATGCAGAGGTACGGTAGCTGTCATGGTCAATGTATCAGGTCCCAGGTTCAAAACATCTGAATATTGTGTGGGCTTTATCCATAAACATGCCACATCTTAGCCTCTTACGGTGCCCAAACATTTCTATGCCAAGGACCCCCAAATAGCCTCAGACTTTGGCTGTGGCCCTCTATAATAAAAAAAGAAAGCTTCACTAATCTGTGAAATGTTTGAAGAATCTTGACATTAATGACACACGCAACATAGGGACACCAGCTTGAAAGTGGTTAAACTGGCACAATGATACTATGAACTGAATTTGAGTTGAAATTACATTTATATTTACAGTATATATATTCTTTCATTATTATTATTTATAAATTTCATATTTTTTTCCTCTCCTTCTCAATTGCCCCCCCCCCCTGGCGCCCTTTCATTTCACATCACCACATGAAATATGGTTGGGGTAAAAACAAACTATATATATAGTTTATTGTATATATTGTATATTAGTAGGGACTGAATGCAGTGTGCAATCCATAAGGGCCTTAGAACCTATTCAATAAGGTATGAAGTGATGTGGGTTGGCACGAAGAGTATGTGTAGGACAGATGAAGGAACATCTCGGACATTTTCAATTCAGAAATGCTTGGAGAAAATGTAAGTAGAATGTAGAATGGAGTGGAGTGGAGTGGTTGAGGGCAAAGTGATGCCACACAGTTATTCTTCAAGGTTTGTATCACATCTGTAACGCTACCACCAATGTTTCACACATGTTGAATTCACTGGAGGTCAAAAACAGAAAACCTAATCAATCAATGAGCCGTGTCGGGCACAATATCATAGCATTTTCACCACTGTCAGGAGGAAACCTTGTATCTCCATATTTCATCTTTACGTTTTTTTCCTCCCTTTTTTAAAATAAATAAATGTATTTATTTATGCACTTAGTTAGGCGATCTACGAGCTCACAACATGTTACAATGCAAGCTTGTAGATCTGCTATTTGGGGGGGGGGGGGGGGGGGATAGCAAAGAGCTTCTGACAAAATAATTAACTACATTGGATCCATTGGAACACAGGTTGTTTTTTCCATTTCCTGAAAAGTAACGGTTTTGGACATTCAAGGTTTCCCACCAGACAGTGACGATTTGTTGCATGTCTGGTTTTGGCATTGAATTGCACATGGCTCTCGCTTCAATTTATGATCCATGTATGAGATCTAATAGATTAATAAACAAAAAGGCACAGAGGGTGGGGGGTGGGGGGGGTTACAACAGCATAAACAAGAGAGAAGAGCTAAAAGCATGACTGGAAATTGTTGGATGACTGACTGTGGCTTTACCAACAAAACATTGTCACAATACCTGACCACAGCTAATAGGATTATGAATTATTATTAGGCCAAAATATAAAAGATTTCTCATTACAGTATAAAACTGTAAAAAAATATAGGGAATTTCAGTGGCAGAATACAAAAGTGGTTTCTATTGTTTTTTCCGTCCAATTTACTTGAAAAAGAATGTACTGAGTGGAGGAACACACATTTGTGTGACGATAGCCTTCATTATGCAAATATAGATCTCTGAAAGAGGAAACGTATATACTGTAATAACAATAATAGCATACAGTAGAGAGCATCAGGGGAGCAATCTTTACAGTGGATAAAACATTAATCGCTACAGCGAATCTAACAAGTTGCTTGTTGGGCCGTCTTCTTTCCACATTCACTCTAAAAGGCCAAGACATCTTTGTATGGCCATGTCGCTCAGCAAAAATAACTTGAAGGGAATTGTTTCTCCAACGTGTTTTTTCTCCACAAAATTATGACATCACATCATCAGCTGTACAAGCTTCCCTTTGATAACAATTTTCAACTGACAAAACTGTCTGTCTGTCTGTCCGTGTCTATCCGTGTCTAATCTAACAAACCACTGCACCAATCGGCACCAAATGTCTTGTGAACGTTGCCTGTGGGCCATGGAAATAACTTCCTGCATTTTTTTTCACATCTCATCTTTTGTTAAATATTTGTCATTTTAAAACGGAAGTAAATGGCGATCAGATGGGCTGAGAAACCTTGCTATATGTCATAGATGACCGACATCATAGACAACTGATGTCACAGACTGGACACATAATGTCCACGGCACAAATGGGAGCCACAGCGTTATTAGACCCACTCTTGTTCAGTTTAAAATCAGCATATTCTCACCAAGCGACATGGTTGTATCACAAAGTATGAATTAGCTATATGGATTAGTATTTAAAGAAAAGTCAACTTCCGGTTTGTGCTTTTGTTACTTCAATTCCAATCAGCTACAGTACCATCATATTTTGCTATCTTCTATTCACTAAAGATTTCTTGATTGACGTTAAAATTTTAGATCTATTTTCTTCATACACCTAGATTTTTGATTGATTTAAATTACAACACGCGACTGAAATGGAGTTGACACTCAATGCCACTTGCTAAGAGTATAGCCCACCCTGTGGACACACTCTCCCTTTGAATAATGTATAAACAAAAGAAATGGCAAGCATGTCTTATAAAAGACCACTGCAGCAGTGGGGGTGGTAATCAACAGAAAAATATATCTGTGATCCCTGACACCCACTCCAAGAGCACTATATATATATGACAAAATGTATATTTTGTCATGTATGTTTTGTCATGTCATTTCTTTTGCTTATAGATTGTGGGCAGTTTCCCCAAAAGCATTTTTTTCACGTTTCTTCCTTTGCCTTGGATACAATTAGTCGAAGAAGATGCTTTTAACGTTGTCCACCACATTGTCCTTTACCTTCCCCGTCCTGCCCCCCTGCTCTTCAGTGGGGCGCTCGGTTTACAGCATTGTCATCTTAGTTTCCCTCCTGGCCCTCTCGGACCTTGGCCTGCAGGAGATCACACGTCTTCTTGGCATCGCCCAGCAACATGGCGGTGTTGGGCTTGTAGAAGATGGGGTTGTCAACAGCTGCGTAGCCCACGCCCAGGGAGCGCTTCATGACAACCACCTGGAGGGCCAGACAAAACACACACAGTCGGGATCTGTAGACTAAAAATTGCCACCATTGTCTAAAACCAGAGCCTTCGACTGCTCGATTTCATTATGTTTGCTTCCTCCCTGTGTCTATTGGCCTTGTATTGCCCTAGATGCTGAAAGATTGTTGCAACTTTAAGGTCACCCTAACCAAATTAATAGTTTGATGTGAAATATTCGCCATGCATTTTCAGATCTTGTATTCGTCACAGTGTAGTGTATTACCAGTAGAGCAATAGAACCATGGGATCCAATCAAATCATTTGTGATTTATACTAGATTTAGCACAGTGTCGCACACCGACAACAGTCGATATAAAATCTTTAGCTCGTAGATCGGCTGTTTTTGGTGCGACACCAGCGCACAACTAACTGCCTGGAAATGAAATGAGCCAGCATCAAGGCGTTTATTGCGCTTCTGCAGACGAGACATTATAATTCTCTGGAATTTGCGCGAGTGTGCACGCACGCACACACACACAGTTTCTCTCTCTCTAAGGCCTCCTTTGCTCCCCTCTGCTCTCTCGCGTCATGTGCTCTCTCAACCTCTCTGCTCTCCACTTTCTCATCCATAATGCATGGGGCACATGGTTCCATTTGGGACACGGGTGAAATTTAAGGTACAATCTACTAGGCAATCAGCATCACCAGAAGTGGAACAGGTCTAATTCAGGACAGGCAGACAGTCGTATACAAAGTGCATTCCATATGCATTTGGGGTGAATCGATTAATCGAATAATAGAGAAATGGAATGAAAAAATCAAAAACGCAGCGGTAGAAATATCTGCCGGTGTGAATTCGGCATTAAGCCCTACTGCCAAACGTTTAAAGAAATGTTAGAAATGTTTACAATCTAACGATCTACCAGTTAGCAATGCGTCGTAGATCTATTTTTGGGAAAGAAAATTACAAAGAATTTTGAAAGGTTTTGCTTGTAATGGCATGCCCGAAATAGGAATGCCAGGGTTAAAGTGGTTGAACACATTGATTTTATACAACAGCCCTAAATATCCACAGCAAATAACCGTGTAGCATCTGGCTACCCAGTCACATGTTTACAAGAATGGTGTTTACTTGTGACATGTTGATGATGTACTGTATACGGTATACTGACTTTATCTTTTTGTTAATTAAGAATTCTTTACGCACTGTGCACTCCGACACACACTTTGCACATTTGATCAACTTTACACTTCGTCACTTTATTACTTAATGCTGCCAAGGTTTTACTTACTATTTCACCTTGTTCCTTGTATTATAGCTTGTTTTGTTTTCATTATATTGTTAGCACAGTCTGGCAGAGCGTGCCATGCCAACATTTCACACGCACAAGCATGTGTGTACACACACACACACACACACACACACACACACACACACACACACACACACACACACACACACACACACACACACACACACACACACACACACACACACACACTTATATGAGCGTGACAAATACATCTTGAAACTCTTGGAAAGAAAACAAATTGAAATCTCACACACACATATGTCGAAAGCCTACAGCTACAGAAGAAATGTCCTTAGTTTCCCTTTTTGGCAGTGGTGGGTGGAGTAATTTCTGTTCAGAAACTTTAGTTAACTTCCCAGCGTATTCACACCATCAGCTGCAACCCCTACCGTCTGGAAATGGTTATTTAGACATTAATATGTCTAGTTAATAGACATTAATACGTCTAAATAAGGCTTCCCCCTCGGCCAAATCATTCAAATATGTGACATTAATTCCATTGTTGTGCTGAGGACACACACATTCATCTCCCCCCGAGACCGGACCGAATGACCAGTCGTCCATACTTGTCAGCCTAATGAACTGCCTTGAGGACATAAAGTGTTGGATGGCACAACATTCAAACATGTGACATTTCATTCCACTGTCATGCAGATGACACACAGTTTAACCCATTAAAACCGGGAAAGCATCGGTGTCATTTTAGATTTTTTTCCCGTTGGTTATTCAAAAATAGCAGATATACGAGCTTGTAGATCTGCTATTTTTGAACAATTTAGAAAAATCTTGAATAATTTTCAATTACGAATACGTTTGTTAACTACTTATTTAGAAGGCGTTTGTGGAATCGGCCTCAGGTCTTAACGGGTTAATCAACCCCTGAGACCAAATGACCAGTCCAAACCTGTCAGCCTTATGAACTGCCTTGAGGACATCAAGTGATGGACGACGGCACAAAACGTTCCTACAGCTGAACGAGATGCAAGTTTGAAGTGGTCCTCCCTGTCTCGCCTGCAACTGGTCCTAAACGCCGCAGCCAGGCTCTTGACGGGTACTAGGAAGAGGAATTATGGTCCATTTCCTAGTACCTGTCAAGACCCCGGCCCATCCTGTCCTCTCTCCACTGGCTGCCAGTACGTTTTAGAGTCAATTTTAAGATTCTCCTGACTGTTAATGAAGCTCTTAACTGACCTTTTAACCTCTCCTCCTACTTCCGGGTCCCTCAGGTCAGCTGACTTGGGACTACTAGTTGTCTCGAGATCTAAACTTAAGCTCAGGGGTGACCCTGCCTTTGCTGCTTTGCTGGAACAGCATTCCCCTTACTATCACATCTGCCCACTCCATTGAATCTTTCAAATCGAGGCTCGAGACTTGAATCCGACTGGTGTGGCTGATATTTATGAACGTTTCTTTTTATTGTTTTTACAGACAATTGTTTGTGTGTTCTTGTTGTTATTGCTTGGTTTAATTTGTGCTTCTGAGCTGTATGTCATTTCGAATTATTTTATTTATACAGCACTTTGGGCAACAATAGTTGTTTTTTAAAGTGTTTTATAAATAAATGTGACTTGACTAATTACACTGTAATATAGTATGTAAATGTTTTGTGCAAAAACTAAGACGAGATGACGTGACATTTTATGCTGGAAATGTGGGACCACTAACTGTTGAACGGATAATGATCGGTCAAACTGTGAGGTATACAGTATAAAGACAAACTCCCAGTGTGTGCGTGCATGCATGCATTCGAGCGTGGCCGAGTAAAAGCGATGATTACAACTTTTACACCGACTGTCTAGGATGAAAACATTTCCCATGGTGGCGACAGGAGTAAAGGACTGCAAGTAGTTTATTCGAGTGTGCGCACCATGTGTGTGTGTGTGTGTGTGAGCGCACGTGCATGTGTGTGAGCGCACGTGCATGTGTGTGCGTCTGTCTGTCTGTCTGTCTGTCTGTCTGTGTCTGTGTCTGTGTGTGTGTGTGTGTGTGTGTGTGTGTGTGTGTGTGTGTGTGTGTGTGTGTGTGTGTGTGTGTGTAGTTAGGTAGTCAGAGCTCAGTGATTTCCCCAGGGGATGTGTTTGGAAAACTAGAGGGAGCGCTGTATGAATCCCAGATCTCGGAGCGCTGCCAGTGGGATGCTCCAAATGTCATCATTCCACAGTGACAGAGTCACCACTAATGGGAGCAGCATGGGACTGCACCTGGGACCGTAGGAATCTGTGTCTTTGGAGTATAAGCTGTGCATGTCCCTGTGTGTGTGTGTGTGTGTGTGTGTGTGTGTGTGTGTGTGTGTGTGTGTGTGTGTGTGTGTGTGTGTTTTTTTTTCAGGTGTTGTGTATGTGTGGTCCAAGGGTGTGTACTGTATGTGTGGCCCTATAGAGGGTCACACATGGGTGTGTACTATTTAACTCCAGGAGTTATACAGTATCTTGACGTTTGGAGTCTTGGACTAGGGGTGCAACAGTTAATCAAACTAATGGATTCGACTATAAAACAATGTATACGTTTCTTTATAAAATAATTGATTTTCAAAAGCTTCAAGAATAGCAGATCTACTAGTGCAATGTCGCGATGTGATGCGTTGTGAGCTTGTAGGTGTGCCTTTTTCGCTCAGACTAATCTATTTAGTCACTTATCAAAAATGTATTATTAGAATTTCTTTTGGTGTTCATTGGATGGTAGATACAGAGAAAAAAATCGCTTATTAAATGAATTGAAAAGAAAAGGATAATGGATAGTTGCAGGCCTATATTACATGACCAGGTTATTTTACACATGGCTTTTACCTGCTTGGACTTCCACACCTCGAGGACAGGCATTCCAGCAATGATGGAGTTGGGATCTTCCTGAGAGGCTGAGTTCACGGTGTCATTGGCACCGATCACCAGAACCAGGTCAGTCTCTGGTTAGAGAAACATAAGAGACAGCAGAACCAGGTCAGTCTCTGGTCAGAGACACATACTGTACAAGACACCAGAACCAGGTCAGTCTCTGGTTAGAGACACATACAAGACACCAGAACCAGGTCAGTCTCTGGTTAGAGACACATTAATGACGTTTGGTGTTAACAAAACAAGTACCTTAGTCACTAATTCACACTGACCTAGCAAGAGCTACAAAGTCATTGTGACAATATCCCCAATTGTAAAAAGATTCATTGCTCAGAGTGAGGTGTCCTTTATAATTTTGCGTCAGCAGAGAAGTGTTTTTCCAAATGCACGTACGCAGATGTAACCATGATACTAGACAAGTCAGTTTAGAAAATCTGCAGTTCCCAACCTCATCTGGATCAGGGCTCTACAGGGCTCTAAGTGGTAAGCACCAGGCCTACCCAACAGCAATGGTGTTTCAGAAGCTGCTGCTTACATATCTGTCATTACAAAGGCCCAAAGGAGCAGCTAGCTGACGGACTTTATCTTCCTTCTATATTCTAATGACTCCCACGGACAGTGGTATGTCGGTTGTGTAATGCAACAGATACCAATAAAACATGTAATTGCCTCTGATCAAGCAGATGTTCTACAGACCTTTGGAACAATTTGAGATGGTGTTAAAATGAAATATAGCCATGCCATTGTAAGTTATACTTCATAGCAGTTGTCGACTGTTGTAAACAAGCCTTTATATAACTTATTTTCTAACCACATGAACCCTAGAGCTCTTGGCCAAACAATCTGCAAAAATACCAGTTCTACAAGCCGACGTGTTGTGATCTTGGCTATTTCCAGCGAAGAGCTTTGGTGTAGAGGGAAAAAAAGGAGGGGATCTAGTATAGAACCCTGGGGGGAAGTGGTTAAAGTCTAGAATACCTTGGAAATATACAGTAGGTCAGGTTTCCCAAACCTTTTAGCACAAGACACACAAGAGAAATTTGGTGGCTGCCCCGGTTACCAAACTTACAAAAATAAATTATGAATTCAGCACTAAAGCCCTATTTAATATGATATTTTCCCTATTTCTTATGTTTTTTTATTTATAGAACTTTTTTTGATTTTTTCAGATTTTCTTTTTTTTAAGTTTGAAAATGTCATTTTAATTTCTTTAAATTATTATTATTATTTTTCAATCTTTGGAATAATAATTCAAACAAGAAAAAAAAAGAAAAGAAAAAAGGGTCGCGAGTAAATAAGATATTTACTTGTGACCCTCAAAACCAATAGTTTGGGAAGCAGCGGTCCAGAGTACAGAGAAGGGACGGGCATTACCAGGGAAGTCGTCATTGATCTCGTCCATCTCCAGGACGACGTCATAGGGAACACCAGCCTCTGCCAACAGGACGTTGAGCTGGCCAGGCATACGACCTGCCACTGGGTGGATTCCAAACCTGGGGGAACAAAATTCATACAGGTTGAAATGCAGCTGCAACATGTACTGTATGCCCTTCAGGCCAGTCTTTCATTTCACGGACCACCAGTTTGATATGCATTAAGGCCACGGACCCCCGATCATCTGGGACCATAATCTACACTGTAAAATACACAGTGTCCATTTAACTCTGATGGTGTACAGACTACCATCATTTAGTTGGGGACCCCTAGAACCCCCTCAAAGACCCCTGGGGGTCCTCAATTTAGCCTTCAGTTTGTGTATCGCCCCTTGGGGGGCTTCCAGGGGACGCATTGTGAGCTTGTAGATGTGCTATTTTCAAAAACAAATTCAAAACAAATGTTGTCAATTTTAAATTTTAACATTTAAACAACATGAATCTTATATGGGGTTCCCTGGCATATTATATTTTGTGATGGGGTCTGCGGCCAAAAAGATTAATTTGGGGGGGTGGGGTCCTTGACAGTAAATGGGGAGGCCGTTCATAGCCTTGCAGTCAGCAAGTGCTTCTGGAGCAGAAAGGATGAGGGATGCACTTTAATGACCTGGAGACAGGGCTCATAAAAACAGCTTGAAAAGACGGGAAATGACAAGAGGATGAGAAGGAGGAAGGAGAAGGGTGTGTGTGTGTGTGTGTGTGTGTGTGTGTGTGTGTGTGTGTGTGTGTGTGTGTGTGTGTGTGATGATGATGATGATGAAGAGTTGAATAAAAGGCAACAGGAGAGAGGATGATGACAAAAGAGACACGACAATGTCAACGATGGCAGCGGGTGCCAAAAAGAAACAGCCACAGGAGAGATGTTGAAGAAGAGAAAAACAGAGAGGGAGAAGAGATTGGAGGATGCACACTAGACCAGGTTTACGATCACAGAGCGACAGCAAAGATCAGAGCAGTGGTACTCGGCTAACATTGCCTGAGGTGACTCAGCCCTGCCTATGATGTACTGCACCCTTGATCGTCACTCACTCACACACACACACACACACACACACACACACACACACACAGACGTTTGTTTGTATTACTATACTTGTGAGGGCATCAAACCTTTAGGACAGCTTGTAGATCGGCTATTTTGTGTGACATTTTCACACAACTAAGTATAAAATAGGGAAAACTCTAACCTCTCCCCAAAAAACTAACTCTAACCTCGAAATGTCTAATCTAATACCCTTAACCTGAATCTTTTTCTTGTAAACATATATCTCCAAAGAAAACTTTTTTTAATCATAAAACAACTGCGAGGACCAGGAAAACGGTCCTCATAATGTCTTTCTCAAATTGTACTATTCTTCTGGGGACATTTGGTCCTCAAAAGTATAGCAATACAAGAACACACACATACCCACCTACTGTATAGTACCTACAGCGCTCTTTGGCTTGGGATTATCAGTTGCCTGTACATGGCTCACAAATTCAATTAGCCATATCTTACAGCCAGCTAAACACTAGGTCTGTCACAATTATTATATCGTCGGTGTCCAGGACGAACCAGCTAACTCCATTTTAATCTTTTTTATTTTTTTTCATAAATCAACGCTTTAGGTCTGTGTAAAAAAATCAAAACATTTGAACCAATGAAAAGCGACTCTGACGAAAACTCCCAACTCCATTGGATCCTCAAACTGTCCGTCAAAAACAAACAACTCCCCCCTCTCCTCTACAGCGCTGCCTTTTAACAGCATGAGTGAAGCGCGGTGCGCAGTGAACGAGGAGGAGGAATACGTAAACAAACTCCCTGTAGTCTGTTAAAACTATGCAGTGTACCTGTTTATCAAACTTAGCACTGACGGTAATGTTATGAAAACAAGTAATTCTATTTCTAAAATCTATTAAGTGTTTAATGAGGAGAGCAATGTGACAAGAAGAAAGGCGTTCATAGCATTTCTGTCGCGCCAGTTCTGCTACCTCTTTGCAGAAGTTATTGTACTATTTAAAGTCCTGTTTATTATTGTAGGCCTATATAATAAGTGGCATGAAGCATTCAGGGCATTAATTCACACGTTGTGATGCATTGTGAGCTTGGAGATCCATTGTTAGCTTTTGAGAATTTCTACCCTTTTGAAACCTCTCCCTCAGCAGCGAGTGGAGCTATTGTTGTTTGGACACCTACTCCACTTCAGCTTGATTTCTGCTCGTCTGAAACTACTAACTCCACTTGCGCTGGGTAAAGTGTTGATTTACCCGCGATTTGGGTACAGTGTTGATAATATAATGACACATGCAAGTATCTGACAATATATAAAGTCACTATACCAACTTTGATGAGGCAGTATTGCTTTGTTTTAAAAATATAAGGTTTTCTTCATTTCCTGAAAAACGTATATTTTGTTTTTTCGTTTCCTGAACAATGAGCGTTTTGGAGTTAGCAGTTTCGCGCTGGACAGCAGAGATATCATCGTCTAATCGCAATTATTTGAGATAATCGCGATTATTTTAGCAAAATCGTCACAATCGTTTCCATGTGGAAATGTAATGTTTCCAAAATTAGCAGAAATAACAGATCTACAAGCTTACAACACGTCACTTTGTGACGTATTGTAAGCTTGTAGATCAGCTATTAAAATAAATAAATAAAAGAATCTTTGTATATTTAAGTTATTTGTCATATCTGCCCTGGCTGTGCCAATTTGTGATTATGAAGCAAAACATTTTCTTTTTAATGTATTCATATGTTAAATCGTTAATCACAATTATTTGTATGATAATTAATCGTCAACTTAAATTTTACTACTAAACACTGGTGCATTCTGACAGGAATGCACCAGTATGCAGGTTGAATTCATGATTTCTATCGCTGTCCTCCTAACCAGGAACTAGGATCGGCCACTGTGGGCCGACATATGAAAAGTGTTTGCCATTGTACTGTGCACTGTAGTTAATTCCATGTAGCAGGTTGGCAGCGGGAGACCAGCAATGCAGCTGGTATGTATAAGGGGGACACACTGGAGTGTTTTTGTGTTTCGCTGCTAGATAGTATCGATACAGATCACCATTATTCCACTGAGGAGGAAGGGAGGAGAGCAGACGTCTTGCGGTAACGAGTGAACGAGAGAAGGGGAAAGAGAGGGGAAAGCAGCATTTCCCAGAGCCATATAAGGAGAATTGCGTCACCTTCGTTCACTTCATCGGGCCAGTCTTCTACAGAGCCTTCTATTGGCGAACAGAATGCACTGGAGTCTATGAGCGTTTTGTCACTATTTCGAGTTTACATGAACCACGTGACCGGCCCGGCGCTGTTTCTGCCCCCTCATTGACGTAACTCTCCAATAGAAGGCTCTGGCGTTTCACAAACACTGGGTCGGGACCCATTTGTGGTTCGCGGACATATTGCTATGTTGTTGTTTTTTTAATATAAATATATATATATTTAACAAATAATAAAAAATATATATATATTTCAAAAGAAAACAAATAAGGGGGGAAAAAAATCAGAAAAAGAAAATTCAAAATGTGTTCAAAAGAACGTCATAAAAAATCTAACGTATTCCATGAATAAAATAAATTGCACTTTGAATTTTAAGGAGTAGTGAAAATAGCTCACAATGTGACATCGCAACGCGTTGTGAGCTTGTTGTGTCGCGGGGAGACAGCAAATTTCTCTTTTGGGTCTCGAGTTAAAATGTTTGGGAACCACTGACTTAGGAAGGAAAATAAAGATGGAGAATGCAAAGGAGAGAACGCATGATGGTGTGCAAGGAAGATGGGAAGAAGAAATGAGAAAGGAGAGAGAGAGAGAGAGGAGAGAGGGTGAAGGGGGTTCCTCTCTTTTCGTCTGACCACCCACTTCCCTCTAATCAACTACGAATGCTCTAAGTAGCAGCAGCTGCAGTAAGCAGGATCAAACAACCAAGGCAGGACAATTACTGAAGCTTCCGCTCTGCCTTTCCCCTCCTCTCCTCGATGTTATGTCGCCATTTCTTTCTTTCTTTCTTTCATTCATTCATTCATTCATTCATTCATTCATTCATTCATTCATTCTCCTGTCAATATCCATCATAACCACCATGCGTTCAAATTCTGTGCATGTCATAATAGGCGAACATTTGCCGAAAATGGCAGATACAGGCGATTGTCGGCAATTTTCAGTGAAGAAATTTAGTGAAGAAAGAAAGAAGGGACCAAGTATGATACCAATGATACTAACAGTAACATTTGAGACTATGGAGGGAAAATTATAATTCACACATTTTAATTAACTTTTTATATCCTACTCTTTTTGGAGTCCAGAAGAGTGTATTTTGCCGTGTGTGTTCATGGAATCAACAAGGCCCGTCTAACTTGTATTACGGTTCTTTGTTAATATGGCCTATTCCATGTATCTCACAGCACTAAGAGTTTGATGACAAAGCTATTGTGACAAATGTGTTTTTTTATTAATGCTATAATTGTTATTAATTTCTGATTAAGTCAATCCACATTAATTGACTAAACCAATTTCATGGTAGTTACCTGACATTCTTGCCAGCTTCTGTAAGTAGCTTTACCAATTCAGCAATGGGGTACTGGGCCTTGGCAGCACAGAGTCCATAACCTGTGGTAGAATTAGAAAACAAAAACATAGTTGGAGGGGATATTGACAACTACCATAATAACAAGCCAAGCCAGTGCTATATAATGGTATTGGTAGAACTAATAAACTAATCTAGTAGCAAGAAAATAGATAATACAATGGAACACAAAATAAGAACACTTTAAGTTCAGACTAATAGCTATTAACCACTATTGTATAGTTAAAACAGTCGTTCTACAGGCTCAAAACGTTATGAACTTGTATTTTTCTAGATAAACATTTAGAAAATTCTACCCTATGACATGCCCAAAACAGGGACACCAGGGTTAAATTACAAACACACATGCTCTCAGATACAGTAGTATGAAAGTAATATGAACGTTATGTCAAATGGACCGTTTAAAAGTATGTCTGTGTCTGTTGCCATTGGCAGGTCTTTGAGGGAAAACAGCCTGATCAGAGCGGCATGTTTAAATACCAAAATCAACTCCCCTTAATCCCCTAGATTCCTACTGTGACTTGGATATGGATTTATGGGACTCAGGAGTACACATTATGCATGTGGGAATAAAGCAAGGTATGTGTGAGCGTGCCACACATACTTCCACCATTAAACATCAAGCACATGATCCTGGCAGCTTGAAAATAATCCAAATATAAACCAAGTGAGCATTACGGAAATAACTAATAATACACATCTATTGGCTTGGATGCTGGGTGCTCTGCAGTGGTCTCTGCTTTTGCACCAAATCCTTCATCAGGGGTGAGGTCCTGTGACGACTGTATGTGTATATGTGTGTGTGTCTGTGTCTGTATCTCTGTGTGTGTGCGTGCGCGTGTGTGTGTGGTGTGCTTGCGTGCGTGATGTACTGGCTATGTAAGGTGAACTCTGAAGAGCTTCCGTGTGTGCCTCTGCTGCTTTAACCACATGAACCCTAGCATCCTTATTCTGGGCATGTCATAATAGGCTTCGCGGAAAACAGGCTAACATTCCGTGAAAATAGCCGATCTACAATTATATAATATATAATTTCATCCATGACGCTGTGATGTACAACATACAGTACATATAATATCAGCATTATCATTGTAATGTACATATGTGCAAAAGTTTGCACATTGCAAGGGATGCAACGTAAGGCCAATTGGTCCCATCACACACAGTCAACTGTCATTGACCAACAAAGCACTGTACAGACCAGGAGGTAGCTAAATCACAAATACAGAAACTATAGCTATAAACAGATAAACTGATAGTAAGGGGAACGCTGTCCCACAGTCTAGGGTGCTGTGACAGCAAAGGCTTGGTCACCCCTGAGCTTTAAGTTTAGCTCTTGGGACAACTAGTAGCCACAATTCAGCTGACCTGAGGAACTTGGAGGTAGGATGAGAGGTTAAAAGGTCAGCGATGTACAGTAGGAGGGGACGCTTTATATACTATCAGGAGAATCTTAAAATTCTCCTGATAAACCATACTGGCAGCCAGTGGGGAGAGGACAGGTTGGATAGGGGTAATAATGGTCTCTTCCAAGTACCCGTCAGGGGCCTGGCTGCTGTGTTTTGGACCAGTTGCATGCTGGACAGGGACGATTGTCTAATCCCAGTGTACAGGGAATTGCAGTAATCCAAACGGGATGATATGAGGGGCTTGGATGCCTTCCTCAAGGTCTTGGACAGAGAGGAACGGCTTGATTTTGGGCGATGGTACAAAGCCGTAAAAAAAAAAAATGGGAGGACAGGTTGCCAAGACCGTTTCTTTGATGGAGTCAGGGGGGGTCAGTGGGTTAACTTTAAACTTGTGCTCATTCAACTGTAGGACAATTTGTGCCATCCAACCCTTTACTGTACGCATGTTCTCAAGGCATTTCATGAGGTTGAGAGGTTGCATTTGTCATTTGGTTTCAGGGGGAGACAAAGCTGTGTGTCATTGGCATAACAGGAGAATGAGATGTTGTGTCTTTTAATTATTTGTCTGAGGTGAAGCATGTAAATAGAAAAAATAAAGATTGGGAACGGACTGATTTGGGTTTTTGGAGGAGGAACTGAATAACTGCTTGAAGCAGGTTGGATCGGTACCAGTGGCCAGCGAGCTGTTAATAATTGAGAGGATGCTGGGACCGGACCGGGGTTGCTCAGGAGGACCGTGGGGACATTGTCAAGCGGCAAGTTGCAGGTTTCATGGTGAAACCAAGCTTTATGAGGGAGGGTAGTGTGATGGGAGGAAAGCTGTTCATATTGGATGAACAGACCAGTGGGACAGTTGGGTCATAGGTCGGGGAGGGGGTGGGGGTTGTTCTTATGTCCTTGACTTTGGTGATTCACATTTAGCAGAGGACATGTCCAAGTTGCATGGATGACAGAATTTGGGATTATGAGATTTGTTAGAAATAATGTCAGATAAGTATTTTTTGCTCTCGCTACCTTAACTTCTTCCTGATATTTGTGAAGATTGTTGATTTCAAATGTAATCTGGATATTATCACCTTTCCACCTCTGTTCTGAATGATTTTCAGCAATCCCACCTCATTACACAAAAGCTCTTTTACTGCTTGATTACAGAAAATGAATTTCCACAAAATAATATAATTCATCATAATTTAGTCTCATTTAGTGACTTCTTGTTAACAGGTCTTAGATGCATGGTCCGTGTGCACAGCAACATACCTATCACAATCTTCTCATTAAAGAGGATTATCGATTGATTTCTTCATCATGAAAAAACTACTAAAATATGTGTGCGTGTAATTGTTTATGTGGAAGTAACCTTAAAATGAGTGAGTGTAAGGAAAGAGCCACTTGAGACAATTATTTCCAAATAGAGCTACTGATGTTAAAAACATACATATCTGGTGAAATGTAACTACTGTCTCTCACTTTTTATTTAATCTATATTGTAACTAGAAAAGGTGCTCCTCGGAGCAAAGGTCCCCGCCAGGTCAGGTAGGTTATTGTGGGCCAGCAATGTTCGGAATTGGCCAATCAGGATGGAATATGAAAAATCAGACGGATCCATCTTGATCCCTTGACTATAGAGTCCTTGATTGGCTCCATTTACATCGCAATTTCTGGAAATATTTCGCTGTTCAAGCTCTCCCTCTCTCTCCCTGACTCCGTCTCTCTTTGTGTGTCTCTCTCTCTCTCTGATTGAGTTCTGGTCTGATGTCACACACACACACACACACACACACACACACACACACACACACACACACACACACACACACACACACACACACACACACACACACACACACACACACACACACACACACACACACACACACACACACACACACACACACACACACACACACACACACACACACACACCTGAAAGGAAGCCTGATTGAAGAAATAGGGACAAAGTTAACGTTGGCAGATAGTGATTACACTGAACAGCAAATAGGAAAGTACTCTCGATAACACGACACATTTGTATGTACAGTATGTGTGCATGCATGTGTGTAATGTGAGCATGTACCGCAATTTCACTTATTTCCATAACCTCTCTGACACAGCGGGCTAAACCAATACAGTAAAAAGCTTCCCAATGCCCTTGAGAGAGGTGGCATCATAGAAAACACTCAGCAGAATGATAAATCCCAGAGGGTCATTTTGAGAAGCACATCAGGTAGACAACAAAACATACTGCAGACTATAATTCTTCAACAGCGTAGTATTATTTCATTACCACTTTTCTTAAACGTTTCATCCTGTAAGCTTAAAATTGGGGAAATGCTCCTGTAAAGCATTTTTGAGCATCAGTAAATGGCTCATGATGTATATCTCACACACACACACACACACACACACACACACACACACACACACACACACACACACACACACACACACACACACACACACACACACACACACACACACACACACACACACACACACACACACACACACACACACACACATTTATGTTTACTGGCCTTGTCACAACAGCCAATCATATGTTGTGCCTTGTCACAACAACCAATCAGACGACAAGGTTTCAAACTCAGTGGGCAGCAGGGCTGACTGTCTGCAGTCCAGCTCAACAATTTAATGGTTTTCACTTTTCCACGTCCCAATCCTGTGATTCCTTTCTTTTGCTTCCAACCGTTTTCTCTCTGGAGCAAGTGTTTCTCCTCTAAGGAAAACAAGCGGACCCAGACAAAGCAGCGACGGGCCAGACTAGGCCAGGAAAGCGGTTGTGTTTATCAGGCAAAGTCTTAACTGTTTCCACAGATGTCAATCAAGCAAAGTGACTGTGACGGCTCCAATTAGGGAGAATGGTCAAAATGGAAACAAGGGGAGTGATTGAAAGGCTGGGTTTCGTAACAATGCTAACCTACTACTGGCTAGTGCGTCAGAGAACAGATATACCCGGGCTGCCTGGTATGCGTTAGGAATGTGATATTAGGTGCAGGGTTAGGAAAATACCATTTATACAATGTTTTATCATATTTGAACATGGAATTGCACTTGTCATCTGTCTTATGAATATATTCAACACCATGCAGGCTTTCTATTGAAGTGGCATTGAACAGCTGGCAAGTGGTTCAAAATATAAACAGCAACATCCAACATACGTATAAGGTTCCCACTGCTTCTAGGGTTTCAAAATTCAAGTACATTTACTTCGAGTTTTCAAGTATTGCTTCAATACTGTAAGTGAACCAATTTAAAGTGACTTTAGTCTATATACTTTTTTTTTATTTTCCAATAGTTTAACGAGCCATTCCATTCTGCAATTTTGACCAAGGCAGCATCAAACCCACTGTATAAAGCTTAATTTATAGAGAGCCAACATGATCTGCTTTTAGAAGGGCTGATTGATTATGATTATGGTTTAAGTTCAAGGCTTATCCTCGTTATTTTTACAGCACTGTAATCACAATTAGTGGTAATGATGAGTTTTGGTGTAAAACTATATAACCATATAATGGTTCTGCATGTAATGGCCTCTGTGATTTTATTGAACCCGACTGAAGGACAGCGATTGTACAATGTTTTGCTTAATAACTCCTTTGTAATAGTGAGGAGATATAATAATTGTGCAGTGTAAAATCAAGATTTTTGGTTGTTTTCTTTTAATTGTGCAGCCCTGGCTCTTAGGTCCCATAGGACTGAGAGAGCCCGGTCCAACAAAAACACAACACATTTTTTTTAGGAGACGCTTTAATACGTTTTTACCTTCTGCCCATTTCATTTGTCTTTGAATAATTTTCTGTACGATTTTAATACATATCTAGTATTGTTCTCTTGGGATTCTATTTAATTTTTATACTTATTTTACTTTGTTATTATTATAGATCATATAATATATTATTTTATTATTATTTAAGGACTAAATAATATGAAGATGTTCCTTACTTTGTACCCGAACTCTATTGGATCAATCCTAAAATGTTTTACGTTACTTTATGTTTCTATAGTTTCTACACAATAAAACTATGAACATTTCCGATTCTTGTTGATGGATGAAGGCTCCGATCGACTCAGAAAAAGAAAAACCCAATGCCACCCATATATTCAACAAAATAACCCCTTCTTTCTAGTTTTGGCTTGACCTTGCATATATAAGATACTGTAGAATGTCTGCTGGCTGTGGGCTGAGGACCACACAGGTCTGCAGAGCCTCATGTTTGTGTATGACTGCCGCCTCTACACCAGCGCTAGCTAATTAGCCTAGCCAGATGGTGATGTAACAGGGGTCAACCCAAGGTTAAATAAACAGAACACACTTAAGTAACACTGAAAAGATGTGACATTAAGTCAGTGCTTTTCAACTTACATGCAAGACCTCTGGTGCGTGTGTGTGTGTGTGTGTGTGTGTGTGTGTGTGTGTGTGTGTGTGTGTGTGTGTGTGTGTGTGTGTGTGTGTGTGTGTGTGTGTGCGTGCGTGCGTGCGTAGAATGTAGATTAACCTGCCCAGTGCCCTTGGGTAGGTATAACTTTGTTCAAACTGTAGGTGTGCCAGTTGAATCAGAAACACATACGCGCGCGCACACACACACACACACACATACGCACACACACACACACACACACGCAAGCTTGTTCATGTCTGTGTATATATAACAGTGACTCAAGATGTGTGTGTGAGTGACTCAAGACGTGCGTTACCTGGGACGATGATAACACTCTGGGCATCTTTGATCATGTCGACCGTCTGTTCCACGTTGACCTCTGTCACACTGCCAACGATCTCCATGGGTTTACCAGTACCAGTGGAGGTAGTGCCGTAGCCACCCAAGATCACATTGGCCAGTGAGCGATTCATGGCCTGATATGGGGAGAAGCAGAGGCAAAAAAAAAAGTGAACCACTTAAATCCGATTTGAAAGACAAGAAAACTTTTCTTATAACATGTATCCCATGTAGATGACTCAATGCCAATCTAAGAATCTGATTATTGTAGAGGTGTAGAAAATATGCATAAAATAAATGAACTTGTGGTTAAATGTGAACTCTAGGGGGTGGAAATTGCCATCCCCTGGGACCCAAATGATACCCCTGATTGGGGAGAAGGACAGACAGAGGATTCATTGTTGTGATTATGGCTTTTCCTTTTATTTTACTAATCTGTTTCTTGGGAATCCATTAAAAAAAAGTGGCACGCTGACAACGTTAGAAAGGGGGAACTACTACAAATAAAAAGGAAAAGAAAAGAACAAATAAATGCATCAGTGACATGTTTCTCTCTAATTTGGAGTTGCACTGGTATGATGGTACAGTTAGGGTCCCTCCTAGTGGACAGGAGAGGAACTGTAGTTAGAATTCTGGAAAATGGTGCTGAAACTCAACAATGAAACACTGGAGTGAAATACAGTTTACATTTTTTTTTACCAATCATGCATTTCTGTTATGTAAATTAATTTTGAACAGGTGTGGTTTTTACTTGTTCCTGCACTCCACTGTGTTGTCCTGACAAACAAGCTATGTTTGATGTAGAGCAGTGGTTCCCAAACTTTTAGCTTGAGACCCAAAAGACCCAAAAGAAAGTCTCCCTGGGACCCAAACTAGTGAAAATAGCCGATTGCTCCGTAACGCATTCTTCAAAGTTACATTTGTGGAATTTATGGAATGTCTTTTTCTTTATTTTCGAAATTCTTTTGAAATAATATATTTTTTAAATAAACAAAAAAGCGGGACATTTACTCAAAACCCACAAAATGGGTGCCGACCCACTGTTTGGGAAGCACTGATGTCGGGCATACTCAATTATTATTATTCATTTTTATTATAGTAATACTAATACTAATAATTTAAAAAGCAATGCTGCTGGACTCACCACACACATGATGTAGGAGAGGATGGCTCCAGAGGATCCGATCAAAGCGCCCACGACGGTGAGCAGGTTGTTGCTGAGCAGGAAGCCCTCTGCACACAGCGCCCAGCCGGAGTAACTGTTGAGCACTGTGATGACCACCGGCATGTCAGCTCCTCCAATGGCTGCCGTCAGGGTCACTCCCTTTAGGAACACAAGAGGAACAGGGGGGAATCAGTTGACCCAGTAAGATTCTAAAAATGTCCTCTAAATCCTAACCAAAAAAAAAACCAAATGTTGCTATATCAGTGGCGCTGAAACTTTTTCATGTCAAGGCCCCCCAAAATTATATGTATTTTAATGTTTGCGTTAAATAGCAGATATACAAGATCTGCTATTTTTTGAATAGCCACAGGACCCCCGGGGGGTCCCCGGACTCCACTTTGGATGCTTTCCCAGTTTTAATGGGTTAAGACCTGAGGCCGATTCTACAAGTGCCTTCTAAATCAGTAGTTCTCAAACTTTTTCGTGCCAAGGATTTTTTTTGTTGTTTGGGTGAACAATCCCTTTAAAAGGACAGGTGTTAAATACAGTATGACTTAAGAATGGAAAATGTTAAGATGTTCCAATGCCAATATTGGCCCACTGGATTACCCATCTTTAATATATAGTACAATTCCGCACGCACGCACGCACGCACACACACACACACACACACACACACACACACACACACACACACACACACACACACACACACACACACACACACACACACACACACACACACACACACACACACACACACACACACACACACACACACACACACACACACGCATTACTTGCATTTAAAAACCACACTCACACATGTCTGCCCTCTGCTGACCTTCTGAACACGTGCCCTGGTCTTGTATGCCATATCAGATGAATGCATATTAGCCAGTGTTTAGGCATCGTTAGACCTCAATTGTGGATGGACGGATCGAGCTAGGCTCGCGTCCCACTGATTAGACCTCAGTTGACTAGAACACCGTGAAGAAAAGCAGAGGATCGGTGTCATGAGCTCATGGCACTGTTACAGTCCAATGTGCAGCGTGCCGTGCACACAAGTACACATACTCACCCACCCACACACACACACACACACAAAGGGAGTAAGGCTAAGCAGAGCCAGATACTTCCCATTAAGTCATGATACACTTGATCAAACAAACCAAGAAGGACAAGGCTTGAAGAATATCAGGTCTCGCATTAAAATACACCATGGCGACCATCGGCCGACAACAGCAGGGGTCACAGCAGCCAGGCTCTGCAGTTTTACCTTTAAAAAAAAAAAAAAACGTTCCCATATTTCTCAGATAGAGCACTGTATGATGGGTCACCTTGCACAATAACAACCTTAGTATACCAGGTGGAAAATACCAATTTCGATGACCCTAGAAATTGTAGTTTTATGTCCTTGTATGTCTCAATTTCCTTTTAGTCGTGTGAATGTGGGAGCCGTCCCATAACTTCTGCAAAACCAGCCACTCCCGTACAATTAGGCTGCTGGATCGTGCAACAACTTGGGTCATCCATCAAAGAGGGAGTCTGTCACTGGTTTTACAATGGTGAAGGTCTCAGGGGAACTCGCAAAGCATCACCCTTCACCTCTGGCATCAACAGCACAAGTTGTCATAGATTCATTAACTATGTCGGCTTCTGAAACAGCTTTGACTTCCATGTTGAGTTTCACTTCACTCAACTCAAACCCGTTCCTCCATCCAAATTTTGCCTTTTCAAAAAAGTTAGAATTTCCTGGCCTCACTGAAGTTTTCGCTCTTCACCATCTTCCATTATTAAGAAGAAGACAGATCGATGCCTAATTTATGCTCCGTTGTACAACAGCATCACAGACCGAAAATAGCCGATCGATAAGCTCACAACGTTGTGAGCTTATGGATCGGCTAAGTTCGGCACGCGACACCATCGCACAACCATGTATAAACCGGGCTTTAGAGGCTAGTGCAATGCAGCATCTTGTTCGTGCGGCCTGACACACACCACGCACACACACATACTCGGCTTGCACACGTGGGTTGTTACGCAATACTGCACTTCTAAGACTGGTCAGCTATCGAAAACATTCATCTAAACTAAATAACAAATAACCTGAACTAAAATGAAAATGTAATAAAATACCCATGTAATATCCCTGTGCATGTGAGAGGGTCGTTTTGAAAACGGGATAACTGGAACCACACAGTCTCTAACACCAAGCAGCCCAGTCATATTTCACTCATCTTTTTTTTCCCTCCTTTATCTCCCCCATCTCTTCCTCATTCTACCCCTTCTTTCTTTTACCCCCCCTCTTTCCTTTCTCTTTTGTTAACATTTGCTTGTAGGGTAAGCAGTATGCGCCTCCACTTGTGTTTTCCATTGAGAGTAAGGTTTGGGTATTGGCAAACTGCCTGTGAAACAAATCGATTTTAACACTGTATGCGCACACACACACACACACACACACACACACACACACACACACACACACACACACACACACACACACACACAATTATTCTAGTTGATTATTTCTGTGTGCATTATTATTATGGTTGACCAAAATAAAATGCCTTTAGATAGTAGCATTTTCCCAAATGCAGACAATTATACAGTATTTATTGTGCACTATAGTGCAACGAAATGCAAATAAGATGTAAAACACATCTACAGAACAATACACTCAAGCTCTGATGCGCCATGCCTGAGAGACAGAACACTAAAAATGTTTCTTAATTTCCCATCCATAGAATCTGTTGCACAATTGCCATTCATGAAATACTGCTGAACAACACCAGCTATTAAAATGAACAAACCATTTGCCGCACAACGTTACGTTCAAAACTTAGCCTGTATCACAAAGATCAAGATCATTTCTAGTACTGTACCATCTGGACAACGGCATGAAAAACATCCTTTAAAAAAGGTTCAGCACAAGTCATGTCTGTCTCACTCAGGTGTGCGTATGTACTGAGTATGAACCGGGGAGTTTCACTGTGTCTGCCAGACGTTCTTACTGAAACTGAATGACTTCCGGGGCTGCTCTCGCTTCCTGGAAATCCTATTAGTCCATTCTTTTACGTCTGAGTCAGAGTTTTATCAACACTTCACCTTCATTAACTTTTATAGCTGCCTTGCTTCTGTCTCACAATTTTCCCACTCTCTTGCACCAAGTATCGTCCACCTTCTTTCATTTCTCTCTTCTCTTTCCTCCACCTCACTGTTAGTATTAACTCATTGACTGCCAATGACGAGATTTCTCGTCTCGTTTACGATAGTGGGCGCTCTTCCGCAGCCTGTGAATGATTATGATGATGATGAAGAGTACACCCAGAAATCACGTGATCACCACAAAATGAAGATGGTTTAGTTTAGTATCATAGGATTTATAAAAATCTATTTTCTCTGCTTTCTGTTGCTTATTGGCGAAAAACAAGCCACATTCAACTGCCCATAACTTTGGAACGGATTATCGCGTCTGCACGCCTTTTTCCCCCCGATTCTCCAAGAACCCCCTATGTCTTTTGAGGCAATCGCCGGGTGGATCGTTGTGAAGAATAATATTCTATGATTTTTCCAAGGTTAGTAAAAACGCTCAAAATCGCTGGCAAAAACAGCTAAGCTATAGACAATGTTTTAACTCAGGCAGTTAAAGAGTTGACCACTTAAACCCCAGCATCCGTATTGTGGGGAAAGCTTTCGCAGAAAATAGCAGATCAACAAGCTAACAACGCGGCACGCTGCGTTGTGAGCAAAAAACAGAAAAGACACTAGTATAGAGCCCTGAGGGACCTATAGAGTGGTTAAACCCTCTTTAGCATGGGTTTTCAACTGGTGGTCCGTGGACCACTGGTGGTCCGTGAAGGTATTGCATGTGGTCCCTGACCATGCATTTACTAATGTAGGAAAGTGAAGATTTGTATTTTATTTTATTTTATCGTCTACTAGTTGAGAAACAGTGCAGTAAATTACCTGGTGACGTATGATGACGTGTCAATGTTGTCAGTTACTGGGAAGTCAGATGTCAAGAACTTCCACAGAAATTGGAAGATTAGAATCTCAAGGGAAATTCTCAAGAGTCACCATTATTAGGAAATGTTCCTATAATCAATCGCATGTGTCTGCTTGCATTCACAGGCTCAGAGCGCCCACTATCGTAAGCGAGACGAGAAATCTCGTCATTGGCAGTCAATGAGTCAATGTGTCTGCTTGCTAATATATATGTTGCAATGAATCAGTTAACATGAGTTTAATATGGAAGGTTAAGAGAACAGAATAAGGGCAACCATGGGAAAGGAATAGATCAGTGGTTCTCAATATTTTTTTGAGCTCTGGACCACTAGCATATCTCAGTTAAATAATGACTGTTAAGGGCTTGATTTAATTCACCTCAAATTAACAAATTAAATTAAGCCCTTAACAGTCAATATTTAATTTCAAGCTTTTTCCCCTACACCATGCCCATATCCCCCCTTCCAACACCACGCCCATATCCCCCCTCCCAACACAACAATGGTCCCCAGGTTGATTCTCAGTCGTCCCCGTTTCATAATCAGTTGAAAACCCCTGCTCTATAGGACTACTTAGTAAATGAATACTTAGATGACCGGGGATGACTCTGTACATGGTCCCCTCTTTTTTAGGCAAGCTCGCAGCGCTTGTAGATTGGCAATTTTTGACTAATGTGCCCCCCAGAATAGGGATGCTACAGTTCCAACTTCTCTGCACTTTTACCCGTTCTAACCAAGTTCAGTAACAATAGTGTTATACCTTATGCCTTTCAGCACATATAAAAGTTACATCGCTGGGTGTCTTTAAGCCAATGCAAACTTCAGTCGGCGCCAAAGCAGTGAAGGGGAGGAAGAAGGAAAAAGGTCTGAATTAATTCTTTGTAATGATTTCTATTTCCGTACTTCCCAGAAGCACTTTGTGTTGAATTGGTGCTAACAATAAGACTGTTGAACTCTTAACCAGGACCTCAACTGTCCAGCTATCCTCACACACATGCATGCGGCGTGTACGCTCGATCACTCACTCACTCACAGACAAAACACTCACCAACTCCCCAGACAAAACACTCACCAACTCCCTGCAAGTCACATTGAGCCTCACCCCTTGTGCACTTGAACCACGCACACATACACAGACTCATGGATTAAAGCAAAATAAAATCTCACGGCTGAAAATGTTTGCATGACAAAGTCATACTGTGGTGTGATTTGTGAAACAGTATGAAAAGGAGCCCCCCGCACTAGCGCTGATTCCTAAACAATTAACACAAAATATGTAACATTATGATGTTTAAGTAATACTGTTCCTGCTGTTCTACATACTGCCAACCAGGTGAAGAAGTCACAGACTGAGGCTTTAACATTTTATACAAAAGTATGACATATCCAAGACTATTTAGATTTGATGGGAAATGCCTCTGAACATATTGCTAGGTTGACCACAAAAGAAATCTTAAAATAATAACCGAAAAAAGGCCATCTACAAGCTCTCAATGCGTGAGAGCTTGTAGATAGGCTGTTTTCGCTGTGCACCATGCTTCCATAGAAGACATGCTGGCTTCTATGGAATCCAAATGACTGAAATCAGCCGTGGCAAACTTTAATTCATGCGGACACACACACACTCATGTTTTATACCATGACAGCGGAGAGGGCAGAGACTGATCCAAGGCAAGTGATGCCCGTGGTGTAACTGGGATCCAACATGTATGGAATAATCCCTCCAACACTGGCTGCCATCAGACTAGCGTTCAGAACGTGACGTCCAGGCAGGTGCAAGGGAGCGCTGCTCAGAGTGCCTGCAGAAACAAACAACCAAGGAGAGGGCCAAGACAGGAAAATAAGACAAACCGTGAGGATATACAAAAAAAGAGAAACAATGGCAGACAGTCTCTGAATCCTAAACCCGGGATCTGAAAACCCCCAACCATAATAATAACAGGTGTAAAGCCTTTAATGTTTACCCACTGACACTAGCTCAAAACATATCTGAAGTTGTACTTTGAACTGTAACTAACCACTGTAACTGTAGCTCTATACATTTCATCGTATGACAAATAGCGAAAATAAAACAAATTGAAGAAAAAAAAAACTGTGACCAAAATGACATGCCCAAAATTTAAAGTGGTTCAATCGTACTGTAGAATGAAACTGCACATTTTCAAGCGTAGTGTAGAATGAAAAAACTTGTTTATCCGAATTATACGACAAATCTTCTGTTCTCCATTACTGTAATAACGGCCACTACCATTTGCTCCACAATGTGGTTTGCCCTTGTGTTGTAATGAATTGCAGGTGAGGTTTCCTCAAAACCCATGTTCAATTAGAATCAGCCTTGAACACTTTATCACAGTGGTTACTGTGAGCTGAGTACCAATTTCTCCCGTCGGGGTCCAGGGGATTTAACCGGCAACCTTCCGGTCACAAGGTCCCCCTGATAAAAACATCTTCTAAGTTCTCTAGTCCAGTGGTGAACTGGGGACCCCCCACCCTGACAAGCACTTGGAATTGTAGGAGTTGAGGCAAAACATTTTGTTTGACTCGGCTCCACAGATAAATATCGTGAAAATAGCCCAAGCTCACAATGCCTTGCGTTGTGAGCCTCTTTCTTATATTATTTGACAATTTGGCCAATGTTTGACCAGTTTTTATAGTATAGTTTGTTCATTACTTTTGATTTATACATTTTTTAAAGTATTTAAACAGTCTTAAAAGTTCTTAAATTGTCACTTAACCGTCATCTGGGTACCCCCCCCAAAAACAAAACAAAAACAAACATGTGGGGACCCCTCAGGGGGTCCCGACCCACAGGTTGAGAAGCACTGATCTGGTCTACAGCTGCGTGTTTAGCTGTGCATGACTTGTGCGCACAAACACCTTTCCACAGGCACTCACCTTGCAGTTTGCCATACGCCACCAAGGAGCCACTGAACGTGACCCCACCGATGAAAGTGCCAAAGTAAGCAATTATCTTGGTCAGGTTAGCAGCAGGGTCCGTAGCAAAGTGGGGGTACTCTATCATGTATTCCGCCACACAGGTTAGCACGGCAGCCAGTCCAACCAAGCTGTGGAAGGCAGCTACCAACTGAGGAAGATCTGTGATCTGTATCTTCTTAGCAATACCAAGGCCTGGAGAGAGAGTAGGACGGATATAGAATTGTTATAAAAAATATGTGTGAGAGAGAGAGAGACATTTTGAATTATCCTCAGTTTCGGAGCGGGTCCAATTCTTTTTGACCTGTGCTACCCTCTACTGTAGATGTACTCAAATGGCTATATGAAGAAATGTGGTTTGCATTTGTTAACAACTATTTAGAGAGGCATGGTATAAGCACACAAAGAGAACAAACATCTGACTTTTATTTTGGCTCATGTGATACCAATATCCTTTTATTACTTTTGTTTCAGTTTTTTGTAACCTGTCTACTGTGTGGCTATCTCTTACCGACAAGTGACTGTATTAGTAATTGTGTAGTTGGTGTCTTAAAAACACATAATGGATTTTAAGATAACACACAGTGCATTAAGTTAT
This sequence comes from Gymnoscopelus microlampas, assembly GCF_963454915.1. Lineage (NCBI taxonomy): Eukaryota > Metazoa > Chordata > Actinopteri > Myctophiformes > Myctophidae > Gymnoscopelus > Gymnoscopelus microlampas. The sequence continues at coordinate 24,578,617 of NC_139958.1, forward strand.
TCACTCACATATTGTATACATCAGAATCAGAAAATATGGAAATAACATAGGGTGGGGGACATGAGATTTTATCACAATGTCATATTTGTTCATATTTTATTAAGACTGGCAAGTAGAAACAAAACAAAATCCTGGAATACGCCGGGAGTAATTTTATGAATTGGAAGAATAAATTAAATTATTCCAAATGTACATAACAATGAACAACAAAACTGAAAGTATCTTTGGCAGAATTATTGGATATTGTCAGTTTTCCCTACATTGGTCAGATGAAACCTAGCAGGGAAAAAAGGTTTGCGTGCACCTGTGTGCACATACAATGACAACCATTCACTCACTCACATGCACACGCATAATGTGGTGCTGGGAAACAGGTCGCTCTACGGAACCAGGTGTTGCCGATGTGGGCTATTTGGGAGAATTCCATGTTTGTGAGTGGGCCTCCAATCTGTGTATATTTGTGTTGTCTGCGTGTGTGTGTGTGTGTGTGTGTGTGTGTGTGTGTGTGTGTGTGTGTGTGTGTGTGTGTGTGTGTGTGTGTGTGTGTGTGTGTGTGTGTGTGTGTGTGTGTGTGTGTCCGCGTGGGAGTATGTGAGTGTGTGGGGGAGAGTCGCTGGGGGCCTTGCAAGGTTAACGCGGGCATCTGGAAATGCACTGTTGGTCTGATTGTAGAGTTTAGTCTGGGTTTAAGCTTTGTTACTGGAACAATTAGCATTCAAATTGAAATGAGAGAGAGAATATGACTCAGACAAGATGCTGACCATTCCCACAGAGCTCCAGCATCTGCCCAGAGGTTAGTCATGTTGTGTTTGATGTAAACATCACAGAAGGGCTCTGAACACAGAACACCTGTGTTGCTCAATATGGCAAAGCTAAGACCAGATAAACACACATCACGCAAAAAAAACCATGTGCACTTAACCACCCTATAGTTTTTTGAAAGATAAATAGCAACAATAGCCGATCTACAAGCTTGCGTGTTATGAGCTTGTAGATTGGATATTGTGGCTATTTTTTCTAATTGAAATAAACTTGAAAAATGTTCACCTATAATGATACGCCCAAAATAGGGACGGCAGGTTAAAAGTGTTTAAGTAGGATACAACAGGCTCAGGCTCTGAGGCTTTGGATATTCGATAACATCAAACATCATAATACCATGATATTTTGGCAATACATTTATATATTGCCCACACACACACACACACACACACACACAAATGAATGTAGGCAAATGAGACAAACAAAGTCACAAACACAGTCACGAGAGTCGACACATACAAAAACACACAAACACTCACCAGCTGTGCCACCCACGGCCATGACGGCACCCATCTGTGCCATGAGCTCAGGACAGGGTTTCAGGGCACCCAGGGTAGCAGCGATGCCCCCTGCCACGCCCATCATACCCAGGGTATTACCCAGACGGGCTGTCTTCTGGTTGGACAGGCCAGCCAGGGCTCCCACACAGCACAGACCTGAACCAAGGTACATCATCTAAAAAGACAGAGGAAGAGTTTAGATGAGTAAAAGAAGAAAAAAATGAGAAGGAGCACAAGGAAAGAAAGACATGTGGTTTGACTGGAAAGGCCAGTATGTATTTATATGTAGAAGGGATGTTTAGAGCAGAGGTTACAACTACCAGCTAGATTTATAATGACACCAGGTCAATGGACCGCATGTAAGCAATTCCCAACATTCATTTATTCATTCATTCATCCAACCTTTATTTATTTTCTCTGAAATACATTCAGGGCAGGACCCTCATTTTCAATGATGCCGAGATTACAAAAAGCATAGCACAGTCATAATATTGAAATAAGAACAGGGTAAAAACAAGGTTGTGTACACCAGGCGAATGGACCGAATGTAAGCGATTCCCACTACAGATGAGCTCGAGAGGAGCACTCGTTTTTGTTCACTCAACGTCCTGTTACAGTATGTGCAAGGTTTTACAACAATTGCATGACTTTTAAAATCAGTTCAAAACAAGGCAGACACGCCGACAGAGAGGTCTTGAGGCTCGAGATGCGTGCCTAAGTGAGCCGCCAGGCAAGCAAAAGCCTGAGTTGGGGAGCCATAGTGGGCGAAAAAAGTCATCATATGAACCAAAGTACATACAGTATACAGGCTATATACTGTATGCTTCCATTTTCAAATGGACAAAACACAAACACTTTTCCGTATCTTTTAAAACTACACTGATAGTATCAGCTATTAAATATTCCTAATTCAAGGCTATCAATATATGGTTATTTTTTTTTATATGATTTATTTCCCCCAAAACAGCAAAACATTTCCCCCTGTAAAATGGCGTCCTGGTATAAAAAACCCTCGACTAGTACAGTATTTTCCTGGTAACAATGCCTAGGTCAGTAAGGCTCCCATTGTAGTAAACCCACTGTCACACCTGTTCAATGTTGTATCCAGCCTGCAGAGCAGCGCCGTAGCCCCCGACAAAGACACCGGTGGGAAGCAAGTAGAGGTAGTTGTACTCAGGAGGATCAGTGGGCCGTTTGAACATGTCCAACATCTTCTGGGTTACCAGGAAACCACCTGGGTCACGGAGGCAGAAATAGGGAGAGAGAAAGTTAAAACGTGTAATTTAGACGTTGCATGTTATTAGACAGATGCACGGTTCATTTGTTGACCTGGCATTCGTCTTGGAATTCTGGATCAATCAGCAGTTGATGAGGCAACGGGAGTCGAGACAATATTCTAGGTGGTGATGGTTATGCTTTAATGTACATGATATCACGGGGAGGAATACAATAACACTCAGGTCAGTGGTACGGTAGTTCTGCCCAGAGGCATCATATTTATACAGTAGCTGCTTCAAGGACGAGCTGAACCATAGATGGGCTGTACCAAAACAATACCTGTCAGGCCTAGTGGAGACAGCTAGGCTCTTACAAGCTGCCACATATCATAATGTATTATATAAACACTATAAGTGATTTAATATATAGTAAAATATAAAGTTTAGATATAAGCAACCATAATAACAATATAGTATAATGAACAATGCTTCTCCACATGCTATAGTGTGTATAGTTTCAATATACAGATTATTACATTTTTTTATCTTGTACCGTTTAGACTGATAGGTTCTCGGTTTATAGAAGATCCTAGATTACTATCTCTATGCATTTGATTTAGTACCTTGTGTTTACCTTGCTTTCTGTAAATCACTCTGGATTAAGAGCGAATGTTAAATGCCTAAATTGTAAATTATGATAGAAATAAAGAGGGCATCTACTTTGCCGTACAACAAATAGCCAATCTACAAGCTCACAAGTGTTGCAATGCGAGCTTGGAGAACTGTTTTGGGAATGTTTGCCCAAAATAAGGACGGCAGGTTGAAAGCGGTTAATCAGTGTACTTCATGTCAGTGTAAATATTTCAACTAGAAAACCCCAAAAGTATCAAACCAGACATATTTCTTTACAAGGGCCGATCAGATTACGGTTTCTCTCACTTCTTTCCCTCACACGCGCACACACGCGGGCGCACACGCACACACGCACACACACACACACACACACACACACACACACACACACAGGTGATCCAGACGCTCCTACCTGTCTCTCTCCAGCTGCTCATCTAAATTTAGACCTCTCAGACCTCCCCCAGTTAAAACACAGCAGTAATAACAGTCTGACTATTATTACTTCAGCACAATCTGAGTCAATATATTAAGGATGGAGGAATGTACAGGCTGGAAATTTGAACAAGAGCAAAAGCCAGGGACCTTTTATCCATTATTTATAAAGCATTTCTCAGGAGCTATATTTAAATCGTTTTCAAGAATAGACGTTCTAAACTAGTTATCACTGGCAGCCTGGATGCCCCAGGGGTCCTTGGGGGGGGGGGGGGGGGGGGTACCAGGGGGTCCCCAGCTAAATCTGTTAATATAGCGTCACAATGATTGTAACCATATGCTATACTTTGGCTCGTCAAAAATAGCAGATACTGTATACAAGCTCATAGCGCATCACTTTGTGCTGTGCTCTGAGCTTGTAGATCTGAAAGATCTTCTGGAGGTCCCTGGCACAACATATTTTTGAGATGGGGGGTCCGCGACCAAAACACATATAACTTTGGGGGTCCTTGACATGAAAAGGTTTGAGAACCAGTGGCCTGGAGAACCAGATGAAGGCGTGAGGTGGTTGACACAGACCACCAGTTACCTTAGGATTGTTTAACCATTAAAATCCTCTATACAGCAGTGATTGTCAAACTTTTTTGTGCCAAGGACCCCCATATTGATATGCATTTGGCCGCAAATGCATAAAAAAAAAAAAAATGTATTTACCATTTACTACAGAGCTGGAGAGACTCCAGTTACTGAACAAACACTCTATAGCAGTGATTACTATCAGAATATAAAGCTTTAACATTTTAACAAACAAAACATTTTTTAAACAAAAAATATCACTTACAGCACCTTTAACTGCTGGCCTACTGTAACTGTCAATAATATACAATATATTCCTAATTAGTTCTCTCGGATATTCCTAATCCGAGAGAACAGAGATCCCAGATTCATGGTCAGATTCAACTGAATTAAAACGGTACTTCAACCATACAGGAGTTTTCCATGCCTTTCTACAGCTGAACACAGCAGAGACACGGGGGGGGGGGGTGGGGGGGGAGACTATACACTTCAGATGCTGGTTTATTGAAACTGAACTTCAGTGTTATGTTTGTGTCAGCGCAGCGGCACAGTAAAAGATCGGAGAGGAGGGGTATGTAGGTGCTTGTTCGGTGAGGGGTTGGTGTGTGTGTGTGTGTGTGTGTGTGTATGGGGGGGGGGACCTCTTCCCAGACCTCACCGTGGAATGTTCGTTATTCTGTTCCCTAAGGGTTTATGGGTAGTGTGGTAGACCGCTTAGAGATGTGCATGTGGAATCGAGCCACCGAGTGAACATTAAAAAAAATGAAATTAAACAAGTGGTGCTTAAAAGAGAGTAGGTATTTCTATAAATGTTGTGGTATTTTTGGCACGCTTTTGTTGAAGGGAAAACTTAAAGGCAGATCTGAGGGACTAATAAGTGGTTTTAACAGTTGTTGCCTCAGTGATGCCATGGGGCCCGCTGCCATAGGAACTGCGGCAGGATTCACAGCCTCGCCGTGACCCTTGACCCTGGCGAGTGTTCTGGATCTCGCGCCGACAAACTCGGAGAACTCTTTGACGTGGCCTAAATGGACCGACACCTTGGAGTCAAGGGGCCTCAGATGTTTCGATGAAATGTCTTGAAGGAATGCAATAACGTGCCTCTTAGCGACCCAAAACGTCTGCTTCAAAGTCTCCTCATTAAGTCTCAATTTATACTGCTGTCGCGCACCGGAAATAGCCTATCTGCAAGCTCACAACTCGTCGCAACCGCGACGCGTTGTGAGCTTGCAGATCGGCCATTTTCAGGACATTCCTATTGTGAACCGAAAACCGGTTCACAGCCCTGCCCTGGAGGTACAGTAGTGTTCCAGAGGACTATTATGAAGTGATGAGTATCATAATGGCTCCAGGAACACTTTGTCATTCTAATGAGAATTATTAAGGGTAATAGCGGGGATGAATGTGTGTGTGTGTGTGTGTGGTCTAAAGCCAAAGCCACTGACTCTGGTTTGAGCAGGTGGGTTAGAAAAAGGGACAGCTGCAGCGTTTGGTTCGAAAGCATGTTATTGTATAATTGATAAAAAACACTTCAATCTTCGGCTACGGTTGAAATTTTATTGGCTGAAAGTTGCTGTAATTGGCAAAGGGTGTCTCTCTGTGTGTGTGTGTGTGTGTGTGTGTGTGTGTGTGTGTGTGTGTGTGTGTGTGTGTGTGTGTGTGTGTGTGTGTGTGTGTGTGTGTGTGTGTGTGTGTGTGTGTGTGTGTGTGTGTGTCTCACCAGCAATGTTGACGGAGGAGATGAAGGCAGCGAGCACAGCCAGTGTCTGGGCAGTGGTCGCCGGGGTATAGGCGCCTCCCATCAGGGACAGACCACCCACAGCCGTCAGCCCTGAAAGGAACACATCATTTATTATCAGTAAATACCAAACTTCATAATGCATCACATATACTGTACATGCAATATATCAAAAGAATGGACGTATATTTTAGGGATACAATATATATATATATATACCTGTATATAAAATACAAATAAAAAATAAAAGTTAAATAATTCCCATAACAAACAAAAAGCTTTCTTCACAGTTTTAATGCAATGCTTTTTTTTCTGGCTGTTCTTCTTCCTAACGCTATGTTTTTTTTCTTTATTTCAATTATATATCCCTGGGACAGATAGATTAGTAATACCATACCTGTATCCATAGATATAAAGAGATGTATGTGTATTTAATATTGATTTTCATTAATCAAAAATGCCCCAAAAAGCTAAATACAGTACAATCTCTTACAATGCATCACATTTATTATGGTATTAATGTTTAAATTCTGTTGGATCTTTGTCATAGTCACTCTGATGAAGAAGATCCAGACTATTTTTGGAATCCATTTTTCAACTATTGTATTCATCCTATGCACCTTCATTGTAAGTAATTTCGGAAGGGAAAATATGTCCATTACTTATAATGTATTTATATTCATTAAATTATAGTTTTCAATGCCTTTCTGCTCTATTGGATTGAAAGGAGCGAGACATAAATGAATATGTATAGAATACGAAAGGTGGCGTTAACACCGATTCAATGTTAAGTCAAGGTAAAAATGTGAAATCAAGAAAAATGTGACTTTTTAGCCCGGAGCGGCACAAACCTGCGCAACTTTCAAGTTTCAACTCAACTCAACTGTGATTCTATATACACTGTAGGAAAATGAAATGAAGGGTTCTACCTATGATATTTCTCAACTTCTAATATAAACTGAGCAACACTTCATTAAAACCATGTCACTTAGAGAAAAATCACCTTCAGATTCATTGACTTTTTCTTTGGCATGGTATTGGCAATCCAACATAAAAGAAAACAGCCTGTAATGACATATTAATGGAAGGCTGATTACACTGACCATTTCAAAAAGCTTAGAGCAGCATTGAACCTTTCAAATGTAGAGAATAAATGAATATTCTCTACAACAGAGAAACAGTCACAGTCTAAAGTACCAGGCATGAAAACACCAGCAGACTTATGCCTATGCTCCAACACGGCCAAAATAGCTGATCTACAAGCTCACAACGTGCCACATAGACGCATCGTGAGCTTGTGTATCTGCTATTTTTTGTGTGCTCCGTCATCGCACAACTAAAAATAAATCAGGCATGGCTCCAACCCCTAACCTATAAATGCCTAATCCTAACCTGAATCTTTTCCCTATTGTAAGCCTAACAGTAAAAATCTTTTTAGGGATGCAAATTATCGATGAATTAATTAATTGATAGTTGACAACCTTATCGATCGATTCATCGATTAGCACTGTTTTTAGGACCAAAAGGTCCTAAATCGAAAATGAGTGCAGAAACATAATTGTCTTGATGTATATAACATTAACCAGCATCAGCTGGACACAGACAGACACCGCTCCCCTCTGCAGTGCTCTATGGAGTGTCTAAACACGCACGCACGCACACACACGCAAAGAAGTGGAATGTTCATCCCAGAGGTTTATGTACATGTCATCTCTATGACAAAGCCCACCTACCAGGACAACAGAAAGACAAGTGGCCATTGGCCAACACTGAATCAGTCCCTCTCAAGTAGATTAAAGCATTTCTATCAGACACAAGATATAGACTTCAATGGATATAAAGCCAGTGGCTAAAGGATTCAAGATAACCCACCTGTGACGATGACTACCAGTTGTAACACTATAATACTCCCCATAGAAAATAAAACTGTCCCCTCACTCAACCCCCAAATTCCAACAGGATTCCCTAATGTCTGTCCGCATGTGTGTGTGTGCATGCACCTGTGTGTCTTTATGATGCCTGGCACAACAACTATAGAATTCCGCTGGTTTCAATCTTTCCGTAACCACAGTCAGTCAGTGGCAAAACCAAAAAGGTATTGGTAATAAGGACATGCCAAGATATGCACGGCAAATGACCTGGGCATGGAGGGGAGGTGAAAGAACAGAGATATCCCATAAACAGAGAGCAGAAACCTCTCAGATTAATCTTTAACCAGCTTTAAATGCCTGCCGTTGCCAGTCTTTTAATGTTCTGTTGTACTTTCTGTTGATGGTCTTACTTTTGAACGTTTTCCACTCCTAACGAATTCTCCCAGACTTGAACCTAATAAACGTCATATAATAATGCCTTTGTTAAGTGAGCCTGTCAAATAAAGTGCCTCGTCAACTTCAATGAATTTGAGGACTTGACAAGGGGGTGCAGACAATGACTGGCAAGAAGACGAGAAGTGGTAATGAAGTGAATGAAGTCGGGACGGAGCCAGAAAGAGGGCAAAGAGAAAAGGGGAAAACACAGTGGTGTAAAAAGCTGACTGTGATGTTAGTTTTTAATTTTTTCCCCCCGCACAATTCCCAACTTTATATCTCAGAATTATATGGGTTTTTTCCTCACAATCTTGAGTTATTCTACTTTGTCTCTCCAGTGGTGAAGTCAGTAAGCCAGCTTCTCTGTGGATACAAAGGTCCCTGGTTGTAGTCCCAGGGTGTCCAATTCAAATTTGCCAAGTACATGGCATGTTTTTGGTGGCTACAGCTCACTGGGTGGAGAGGCCGTCTGGTAATCAGAAGGCCAACAGTTCGCCTCCTGGCCCACCCATGTGTACGTGTCAAAGTGTCCCTGAGCAAGACACTTAACCCCTAACAGGTACCCTCGCTCATCATGACCATCTGAGCAGCCATCAGCTCGGCGAAGCTAAATAGAATATCCCCCTGCGGGATTAACAACGTTCTCCCCTCCTATATCTCAGATTTTTTTCTTTTTTTTCACTTCAATTTTATTCATTTGTCATGAACAAAACAACACACAAAACAAAAGACAAACAATAGACATCACATATGTTTCCAAACATCATCTTACATAATAATACATTAAAAAAAGAAGGCACAAATGTTGTTCTATGTTAATAGAGGATCTCATTTTTCAATAAAGCTTTTCTCTCAAAATTGCTCTCACATTTCAGAGGGGGAAAAAACAAACAAAGCATTCTCAAATACAGAATAAAGTCAGAATCGCGACATGGTCAATTCAGGCCAGAAGGTCATGCAACACACAGGTCTCCAGACGGACTCAAACCGGGGATGTTGCGATTATATATCCACACACTATCCTGATCGCAACCAGCACAGTCCCATATTTCTTTTAAACCGCATTAACCCGGGTGTCGCTATCTTCATAAATTCTCAAATTATTTCAAACATTTTCAGATTATTATCATATATTTTTTTATCTTAACAAAAATAGGCTCACAACTATAAGCTCACACCGCATTGCAGGAGCTTGTAGATTGCATATTTCCGCTATTCATCATACAAAGAAGTATATAGAGCTTAAGTGGTTAAGGGGAAGTGAAAACTCCATGGGACTGTTCTACTACTGGGCAGCGGGCACCACAACAGATTGTTCTGATGTCTAGCTGTGTGCGTGTGCGTGTGTGTGTGGGTGTGAGTGTGTGTGCTTTAGTTAACTAGCAAAGCGCTACCCTAAGTGCCAAAGATCACAGACTGCATGTTACTTCCGACTCCTATGTGCTTTTAAGGGTGATCAAAGCACCGGGAACACACACATACATGCCACACACGCACTTAGGTCTGTAACCCCTTAACCCCTGGGTGTTAATAAGGAGGTAAGAAAGAGGACACGGCCCTCTACGTGTTACAATGACTGACATGTCCAAATACTGCCTGCACGCACAGTGAAATCCTCACTGAACTCCAAAGAGAGTGAATGGTACCAAATGGTCACATAAGGAGTTCACAGTTGACCACATTAACCCTGGTGTCCCCATTTTGGGCAACTTTTCAAAAATGTTCATCTTCTTTAACCCATTACGACCCGATTCCGCCTTTTAATTCAGTGGTTCTCAAACTATTTCTTAATTCAAAGTTATTCAACATTTTTCAAACACTTTCAAGATTTATATATAGCAGATGTACAAGCTCGCAGAGCGGCACAAAGTGGCTTGCTGTGAGCTTGTATATCTGCTATTTTCGAATAGCCAACACTAAAATCTAAAATGACACGGATGCATTTCCCATCTTAATGGGTTAAAATAGCAAAAATAGCAGATGTAGAAGCTCGCAACATGTTGCATCGCATTGTGAGGGTGTAGATCAGCTTATTTTAACCATGTGTTTACTGTGTAGGGAAATATAGCTACTGTATAGACATGCTGTACTGACACCATGTTTGGTTATCTGAACATCGATGTTGATAAGTAACAGATCTAATGTGAATCATGTTGTCAGAGGTTAAATGTATGTATAATGTATAGTGTAATTATCAGGGATGCACGATTAATCGCTCATCATATTGGTATCGGCAATATTGGCTGTAAAAATGCAAAATATCTGTATTGAATCGATTTCAAAATAATATAGCGGTTTTAGCCGATATTTCATTTTATAATATCAATGTTTGAATGTGAAGCTGAAAATGCCTTTTGTGATAATGAAGGCTGCAGATTCAATCAATGTTTTCTGGGGAAGCTTTCAAAAGGGTCAACATGTTGTGAAAAATGTTGAGTAAAAATACTAAATTTGATTTGTTTGACATAAATGAGGTAACAAGACTGCACTTTTTAGAAGTCTACATCCAGAACCACAGTGTAACCACAACAGGTGTAAGTTAAACCCTACTAGAAACTTGTATCCCATTAAGACCTAAGGCGATTCTTAAAAATGTTTTCTAAATCCAGTTTAAGAAAATAAAAAAAAATAAAAAAATCAAGATTTTTCAAAAATAGCAGATATACAAGCTCATAATCGCAATATCCGTAATGGTTGTATTGACCATACAATTAATCGGTTATCGGATGTCGGCCCAAATTTCAATGTTGTGCATCCCTAATCATTATTATTCTGCAAACAAATCAATGAGCTACATCATCAACTTGGCAGTGTCATCAACAGAAACACACGGCTCACCTGAGATGGCGTTGGTGACGGACATGAGGGGCGAGTGCAGAGCGGGGGTCACCCCCCACACGGTGTGGTATCCCACGATGCCCGCCAGGCCAAAGGTGGTGACCATCTGGGTGAATTCAGCGTTGGGTGCCGCTATACCCAGACCCACCAGAGTGGAAAGACCTGGCACACAACATGGAGATAGAAAACAAGATTACCACCACACTCGCATACAGTGGATATTAGGGGTAAAACAGTTAATCGATCATAAGAAAGTTATACATTTTAATCAAATTTAATGTAGTCAATATTATAAAATGTGAGGAAAAAAACAGACGATCCGGGCCCCCTAGGAGTATAGAGGAGGAACAGCCTTTATTTTATTAAAAGGCAACTGCCAACATGCTTCGACCTCGAAAAATGTTGGCAGTTGCCTTTTTAATAAATAAATGGTGTTCACGTTTAATCCGTGAGCACCATGGACACTTTTTACTATAATGACCTTTTTATATCTCCTGTGAGCACCTGGTTGTTCTTGTTTTTTCTGATGATAAAAATCTAAAATACATTTTATTAAAAGCTCCCAATGGGTTGTGGGCTTGTAGATTTGCTATTTTTGCGCGCCCCCGTTGAATGACCAAGTATAAAATAACACTCAAGTGGTTAATCACACTAATTGATTAAGTCGATTATAAACAAATCTATTCAAATGTTCTTGTTTATTTTTTTAAATATAACTTTTCCTTTTAAGTATAAAAAAACGCTCTTTGCTATTCTTCAATTTAATCTAAATCGTAATTGATAGAAAAAACGTCAAGAAGATAATCAATAGTTGCAGCCCTAGCATATGTGCACTGTATGCGTGTGGACAGAGAGAGAGAGAGAGAGACACACACACACACACACACACACACACACACACACACACACACACACACACACACACACACACACACACACACACACACACACACACACACACACACACACACACACACACACACACACACACACACACACACACACAAAGAGAGACAGAGAGAAACACAGAATGTTCTATACTGTACATATGTACATACACATACATACTGTGTACATACTGTATGTACAAGTACTGTGCAATCTAATATGTGATGGATCGTATGGTATGGTGCTTACGGGATAAAATAAATGTTTAGTGTAAAAAGCGTCTGGCTGCAGTAGATACGTGGTGGGTCTAGGTAGTAAACCAGCATCACACCTAAACAATGTGTCCACCACATTAACCACCACATTGTGCCTGTACATTGAGCGGGGTGGGGCATCTTTGGAACCCACCCACTACAGCGCCACTTCAGACACACACGCAGCATGAGACTGTTTACAATGCACACTTCCTGACACTAACAGGGTGTCTGTGTGTGTGCGCCTGTAATCTACCTGTCTCGCTACTTGCCTCCGGTCTACATGCCAGCAGTGGTGAGAGACTTTGACTGGAATAGTTGTTTCTGCCCAACCAAAAGGGAGGGCTGGAACTCTCTGATTTGAGCTAAAACCTTGTTTAGTGACCCGACCTCACCTCATACTCGTCGGTTTGATCTAGGTTTTATCCTTTCTATTTTATTATTTTATCATTACCTACTTCATCTGTGCCCATTCCTTCAAAATTAAACTTCACCCACTTTCAACCTACATGTCATGGTTCTGATATGAAGAGATCAATAATAGTGGGGCAGAAAAAATAATAATACCCTTATCTGTGTAATGTTGATTCACGAAAAAGTCGCAAAACAATGACGGGCATCCCCTAGGGGTCCACGTGGAGTTAGGGGTCTGTAACTACAAGTGAGTTAAAAAATAACACTGACGATTTTATAGTATTGATTGGGGTCCGAGAGATAGTCTCGTAATGGATATCAGACTGGGAGTCCTTGAAAGTAACAACGGCTGAGAATCAGCTTGACAACCGACCTCCAGTGTACATGCCAGCCTGGGTGAATGTAGCCTTGAACGGAGAGATCTGAGCTGCCTTCTCCTTCGCGAGCTCCTGGACACTCTTCGGTTTAGGAGGGGTTGCAAAGTCGGGAAGTTTATTAGGCTTGGGAGCAGGAAACAGATTCTTCCCATCCTGAAAACAGAGGGGAAAACAGAGGAGTGATGAGAACAATAATTAGCGGAAAAGAATTGCAATCGCTGTCATAGGTAGACATGCATACCACTGTGATTAGAAATGTAATGCATCTCTAAATGAACAAATACAGTTAGGGCATCCTATTATAATTCTAGTAAGCTCACGGTGGTGGTTGGTGGTGGTGGTGGTGGTTGGTGGTAGGGTGGACTCTTGATCAAACTGCGCATGCGTCGTTGTGTGCCAGGTTTCGCGAGAGAAACAAGCAGCGAGGTCTATGAAAACGAGGCCAAACCAAACGAACCCTATAACACCAACATTGGCCCTAAAGCGCTTACAATCGGCGGACATGGCAACACCGACTCTACACCATAGACCCCGCCCACTCTCTGCTGTGGAAAGTAAACACTCCAGATTTGTTTCCCCACACACGATGCACATTAGCTCCATAAAGAACGGTTCTATGTCGTTCTCTTCCAGGATCGGGCGAACGTCCGCCAAGGCTCCGCTGTTTACCCTTTTGTATACATCGTATCCCAAAACTAATGGTAGATTCTAAACCGCACGGATGTTTAAGGTTTGGTCGGCTGCATAATATTTTAGGTCGCCAGCGAAACTACCCGTTTAAATCGCTTATTTAGTCAGCCTGTGGCCATGTTTCCCATTGTAGCCAAACCGGGAGCAGTAGTGGCAGCGGACGTAGGGTTTTTTTCCGGGTTCAATGGGAAACATGGCCACAGGTTTCGCGAGAGAAACAAGCAACGAGGTCTATGAAAACGAGGCCAAACCAAACGAACCCCATACCACCAACATGCAACCTGATAATAACGTCCAAAGCATGTCTGTGTATGTTTACATCCATTACTGTGTTGGCGTTAGTTGGGATTAATGTTTATTAGCCAAACCAAGTTACTATGAGCCGTTAGCGTGATGCTAAGCTAACGGACGTTTGGCGCTAGCATGCGGCTAACGCTAATGCTAACGTCGTCATCGTGACTTAATCAACAATGTAAACGTTTCATCAACACACTTTATGAACCTTACTGTGGTTAATATTATCAGTGCTACCCAAGTAGTCCATTGAAAAGTATTATTTTGGTGTATTTTGTGTATTGTAACTTGGACACTGTAACTTAATGGTAGCTGGGGCGACGCGTTGTTGGCTCATGGTTCAGAATGCCTCATGGGTATTGTAGTCATTTTCTGCTATTTCGGTTCTACTGTGATAGACTGTGCTACATTACCTGCTGTTTAATTGTGAATCATATATGCTATGAATATATGGTAATACAATGTTTATTTTCCTGTATTTCCAGGTTTATGACCTGAGTCATCTATGACCTGTGTGTCATCTGTGTGTCCAGTACTTTGTACTGTGTTGGTTAAAAAAGACAAAACACGAGTTGTGACAAAGACGTGTGATTCTCTGATTAATGTTGTTAGTGGAGTAAAATGCCATCAAAAATATACTCAAGCCTGCTGCAGGGCAACAGAAAATAGCAAGCCTATTTTGCTCTTTTATATAGCAAATTTTTATATATATACGAGGGGACGCGCGCCCTTCACCGGGTATGGTGAAGGGCGCCCTTCACCGGGTATGGTCTAGTTTAAATTAAAATAAATAGTGGATGCTGTACATCAGGGTTCCCCAATTATTTTTCCCCAAGGGCCAAATTATGTCTCGGGTACCAAGCCGAGGGCCAGGGGCATTGTGCATCGCCGAATGCGCACGTGCGCAAAGCACGCGTGCGCAGAATTTGTAGTTTTTTTTATTCTTTTTTTTTCTCTAATCGAGCTAATTTGACACTGTGTTATTTTAGGCCTGGGATTCTTAAATCCTGTGCTGAGGGTCACAAGGAAAAAATGCACTCTGGAAACAAAATAAGTATGGTTGAAAAGTAATACAGATTAACAGTAGCCAGTTGTACATACTGAAAATCTAAATAAGTCCAGAATCAACAATTTACTTACAGATGTGTTTGTTAGTCTGCTTGAACAATAATACAGATATAATTTGTATTTATTATTATTATTTTTTATGACAGGAGTCGCCGCAGGCCGGACAGTTGCCTCTTGCGGGCCGCAAATGGCGCGCGGGTAGCCTATTGGGGAACCCTGCTGTACAATTTGTATACTAAATTAACATTTTGTATAAAAAAAAGAACAGATGTGTGAGCTTTGGTGAAGAGATTTATTGTAGAGGGAAAAAATATCCGGTCTACTAAGTAGGATTCAAGTGGTTAAGCTTGTTTTAAGTATACCTGTACTGGTAAAGAGAGGCCTCGTACCTGCATTACAATAGATCCCCTGATGACATGGTCCATGGTTCCGTAGTCAAACTCCTCCTTGACGTTGAAGTGAAAGTTCTCTGTGTCGGGGCTGATGGCCCTAATCAACTTGGTGATGTTGTTGGAGTACAGAGTACTAGACTGTGTGGGCAAACGGCTGGGCAGGTCCGTAAAACCAATATGGGTTACTCCCTACAGCAAATTAAAAAGAAAACTTACTCCATAAAAATGCATTACAGATATGGTCGAAGTTAACTATACTGTACCGTCTCTTGTCTACAAAAAAACAAAGGACAAACATTAGACAATCCTAGGGATTTGTGGGACTACTACTATGAAAGCAATCTCAGTTTGATTCTACCAGGATTCGAGGAGGAGGCTAATTACACAATTTTGCTCCACCAGCACTCACCCTAATGAGGGCTATAGGTCATCATAAGTCTTTTGAAGCTGCACACAGATGGAAATATATGAACAGTTGAGATTGTTTATTTATTCTTTTTTTTTAGCAGGGAACAAAAAACTCCATACAAACATTTTGGCTAAAGACCTTCCTCGGTGTATTCCTGTGTTGCACACATAACATATTGTAAGAGACAGACAGGGCAGCATTAAACAGTCTATACATTTGTATCTTGTGTAAGTGCTGTATGGGGGTGCGTTTATACCTTGTGTACCGTCAGCTCCCCGGGGGTCGTGGTCTCGATGTTACCACCAGCCTCAGCAGCCAGGTCCACCACCACCGAGCCATCTTTCATGCTCTCGATCATCGGCGTGGTGATCAGGATAGGGGCCTTCACACCTAAATTGTTAACGAAGGAACAAACCAGAGTCAACAGGCATTTTGTCACTGTCAAGCGGAAACCTTGCATATGTATTTACTTTGGTAAAACATACCATAGTTAGCATGATGCCAGCTACCATAACAAAAACGTAGAACGAAGGTCAGCAGTGCCACACATGTGTGTTTGTGTGTGCTGCGCAAGAGAGCGTATATTTATAAGCCTAAAATGTTGCGGCAATGTCCTCTACACACAGTGTAGCCTACAACATGTGTGAGATCTTTGCAGGCATTTATTTACACATGCAGCATCCACTGTACTATAACTGTACTGTATGTGTGTACTGTGTCCTGCCTGTTATGTGTCCTATACCAGTATAAGCGCTATATAATTTGTCGTAAACAAAACAAATAGTGGAAATGGCAGATCTGCCCACAATGCGATGCATAAATCACATAAACGTAAATTGTGATATCATCAAACAAGTATCAAACGTCAGACAGTCTACATTTCCCAAAAGGAAATAAACATATTTAATCCATTTAGACCTGGAACGCATCTGTGTCATTTCAGGTTTCTTTGGCTATTAAAAAATAACAGATATACAAGCTCATAGCGCAGCACCGAGTGCCGCACTGAGCTTGTAGATCTGCTATTTTTGAAAAATCTTGGGAAAAAAATGTTTAGATTTTTTTCAAAAAACTGTTAGGATTTGGAAAACATTTTTAAGAATCGCCTCAGGTCTTAATGGGTCAATTCAGTCTGACCAGGGATAAAACGTGTCCCTGCTATAAAAATGAATGACCAGTGGGGGATATCAAAAACAGAGGCATGCCCCCCCGTGTGTGTATGTGTTACCTAGGTTTTAACCCCCAGGTTTTCTTTGCCCCCCTTTGCTTTTTACATTTTCTTTAGATTGTTTTATGCAAATGTTTTTATTCTGTGCTGTAGCACTTTGAGGTTTGTTTCTAATGTAAAGCGCAATATAAATCAAATGTATTATTATTATTATTTGTGTGTGTGCATACCAGGGATAAGAGCAGTGCTGATGAGGATGTCGACATCCAGACACTGTTTGGCGAACAGCTTCATCTCTGCCTCTATGAACTCCTTGGACATGGTTTTGGCGTAGCCTCCGTGACCGTCTCCTGACTCTTTGACGTCCGTCACTTCCAGAGCCTCTGCGCCCAGGGACTTGAACTGTTCCAAAGCTGCAGCTCTGGTAGGTCCGAGAAAAGAGGGCGGGAGGAGGACAAAAAAAGGAAAGGGAAGAGTTTAAAAATGTAATAATTCCTTGATTGGAGGGGCAGCATAATAAGAAGAATGCCACTCAGAAACTCTCGATTTCACCCATTAAGACATGAGGCCGATTCTACAAATGCCTTCTAAATCAAAATTCTCAAAACTTTTCCGTGCCAAGGACCCCGAAATGATATGTATTTGGCCATGCAGACCCCCCATCTGAAAATGTTTTGTGACAGGGACCGCCTAGAAGAGAAGATGTGTGTTGAAAGAATTCAAAATTATTAAAAGTATGAACTCTTTCAAGATTTTTCAAAAACGTGACGTGCTGTGAGCTTGTGTATCTATTTTTTAATAGCCAATGCTAAAATCTAAAATGACACAGATGCTTGTATATCTGTATATCTGTCAGCTTTCCCGTTTTAATTGGTTAAACCATCAGTCTTAATGGCGTTTCATTCAGGTGGCAAGATAGTTCCTCCAAACAGGGAAGTTGACAAAATAATTCTTGTACGGGAAAAGACAAAACAACGGTTTCCAACCTTTTATGGATCAGGGCCCACTTGAAAATCTCAAAAGTGTTTGTGGCCCACCCATGTGACCATTTAAGTGATCAGATGGGTGGGCCGCATGCATTTTCAGAGCTTGTTCATTTCCATGATTAATCAGTATGTTCCAGTTTGGATCAATGGAACTAACGTAGCATACTTTTAAGTTCTTATTTATCGCTATCACAATGAAAACTCACCTTTCCACGTTTAAAAGAAAAAATACCTACATTATTGTTTCGATATTTTGGCTATTTTCGGCTAATGTTCTACCAGTATAGGGATGCTAGGTTTCAAGTGGTAAACATCATTTAGATTTCACCAGGTTAATGAAATGGACAAATATGTACAACACAGAAATATCAGTAGTCAGGGTCCCTGGGCCAGAGCTGAGCGTTCCAGTACATCCAGCACCATAGTACATCATTGCTCGTTGTTGCCATCTAGTGGCTGTTTTCAAAACAAATCCTAATCTAATCCTCAAATACAGGATTAGTCCAACATAGATTTGAATCCTCGTCTCAGTTTGTAACTGTTTGCAGAGTACTTAATCTCATCAAGCCTGTCTGCACTGTAAACAAGAGATGAAGGGTTACATAAGTTTTCTGTTACCGTTTGTGTCAGGATGTGTTGATTGGTGTGTTTTTTCCATACATTTTGTTTTTTAATGCTACTTGTTCCCCATTTCAGTTTTCTGTTGTTTCTACCAGACTAGGACTTTTCAATATTTAAAAATGTAAAATTAAAAATTAAAATAACCACTACGTCACTTACTTTCCTATATACAGTAAGTTACTTTAACCACTTGAACACTAGAGCCCCAAATTCTGGGGGCAAACATTCCTCGAAAATAGCAGATCTACAAGCTCAAAACACATCGCAACGTGACATGTTGCGAGCTTATAGATTTGCTATTTTCAGAGATATTTATTGTAGAGGGAAAAGAGAGGGGCCTATTATAGACCCCTGGGGGACTAACGCTACAGTAGGGTTTAGGTAGTTAACATTTTAACATAACCTAGTAAAAATGACATCATCAAATAACATGAAAAGCTTTTACACGAGGAATTACAAGAAAACAAACCTTGTATCAAAGCCCCTGACAATGGCTCCCATTGCTCTGGCAGTGCCAGCTGCTGCCAAACCAGCCACACCGCCTCCAATGATCAGAACCTATAAACGCACGTGTGACGCACATGTGACACACACACACACACACACACACACACACACACACACACACACACACACACACACACACACACACACACACACACACACACACACACACACACACACACACACACACACACACACACACACACACAGTGAGATAAACACCATATGTTAAAAATAAATACTGGCACATGCACCTCACATGCACACACAACACAAATATGTCATACACACCTTTGCAGGTGGTACTTTCCCAGCTGCAGTAATCTGCCCAGTGAAAAACCGACCGAAGCTGTTTGCTGCCAGCACCACTGATTTGTACCTGAAAAGACAGAAAACATAAGATATATTTGTCATCGTATGGACATGATGTACTTCCATACACGCAGAGCCTGTGATCAATACCATTTTCGGGTTTCTGGTCGGAGTGGAAAAAACTTTATGTCATCAGGCGGCCGGAACACACAACCGGAATCTCCGATGCAGTGCACCTCCAAAATGATTCCCCCAGTTTAAAATGTGTTTAGTTTGGTATAATCATTGTGTTTCTTTTGGTATAATACTCGTTTGGTATGTCCATCTTTTATTCTAACTCGTGGTGCGACTAGCGAGACTAAACAAATTGATTTGCATTATTTGGGGAACAAAAGCAATGTGACGCCAACCGGAACACGATCCTTTCTTTCTAAACCGGACGCACGGGCTAGTTTGGAACGAATACCAGGCTTTCCTCTGCGGATACTAGGGCTGCAACTATCGTTTTTTTTTGGAGCACTTATTCTAGTCTTGTTTATTCATCTATAAGGAAATCTTTTATTTGGACAAAGTTCCATCTGATCTTCATGAGGTTCCTAAGACCTTAAGTGCAGTAGTTTATTTTTTCCAATGTGAACAGTATGTTTTTATCCCCTACACACCTGTCACTTATTCATAGGTGTGCAGAAGCTTCTTCATCTTTAACAACTTTTTAATGCCGCTGATAGTGAACATGTACAGTAGGATGAATTTGACCTCAAAGCTCTGTGCGATGACATCATTGCTAAATGTCATCCGTCAATTTTGATTGATTGATTGAATACTTTAACAGTTTGCAAAGACAAGCACAGGAAAGTACAGTTCAGATCTCCAAGCTCACAGCGCTTCCCAATGTGGCACGTTGTGAGCTTGTACATCTGATATTTTCGCTGAACGTTCTCCCCAGAATAGGGATGCTAGGCTTCATATGGTTATGGCTTGACGGTTTAAGAGGATTAATGACATGGTAAGACCTCCAGCCCGGACAGAGTTTATCATCTATAATCTCGTGTGGTACTCTGGATGCAGGCAATACAATTTCCTACACAAATTCAGCCAGCTGCATGACAGAAACAATGAGCAACAGTGAGACACAAAACGTGCCAATGCATTGTCGAGATACAGTTCAGATCATTCATGTGTGAACAAGAGAAGTGGTCATCAAAGATGCTGAACAGTGTTCATGGCGCTACACCATGTTGGATCTAGGCCTGTCACAATTAATAATTGCAATTATTTGAGATAATAACCTAAATTATTTTGCATAATCGTCATAATCATTTCTTTGTTGAAAAATGTTCATAGATTTTCAACAAGAAAATGATTATATAGAATATTGCTATTACTCAAATAAAGAGGTGGGTAAACGACTGTCACAATTTAATCAGGACATCTGACCGCCCTACCCGGGCTAGAAAGAGTTTTTAAAATATGAGCTGTGTTTATACTATCTGTGCCAAGTAGACCAGTCACACAGCCAAGACACATGCCTACGCGTTCAGAAAATACCCTTGACACATAATATAGATCAACAGCTAAACGGCTGGCAGGAACTTCATAGGCATTATCATTTGTCATCACCACTACTATCATAAGGATGCACTGAAGGTATGGTTAGTGCGTGTCTGTCTGTGTGTGTGCAAATCTATGCTTTCATGTTTATGAATATCCCCTCTCAATGACGTTAAGAATAAGTGTGTGTTAGAGCCTGACCGAAGCTTGATTTTTGAGTCAAATGCCGAACCCAAATTGGAGAATTTGGTGAGTCCTAGACTACTGATTGCCCCAGTTGTGACTGATATTTGACTGATAGTGAAGTTTTTTGAAATACTTAGATTTGACTGAAGCTTCCATTTGAGAACATTTAACTTACAAGCAAACAAATACAAATAAAACACAAATAACATTATGATACATACAAAAATGTTATCAAGTATAGAAGTATAAAGATTTGGGAAAATATAAACATTTTCACCAATACTGTAATTACATGCCCAAAATACGGACATGAGATTGAAAGTGGTTAAAATCAGGACACATCAACAGCTGAATAACTGCCGATACCTATGTTGTCAAAAAAGTCAAATAATGGCCCATATATCGGCCACACCGATATACAGGTCAGGCTTTAGTGTGTGTGTGTGTGTGTGTGTGTGTGTGTGTGTGTGTGTGTGTGTGTGTGTGTGTGTGTGTGTGTGTGTGTGTGTGTGTACACTGCTTACCCTGCGATGTTGGCCATGGAGCTGAGTGCATCGAAGCCCTGGGCGATGGTGACCCTGGGCACCTGGTCCATGGCCAACACAGTGGCTTTCTTCTGAGACAGCAAGTCCATCAGCTCAGGGTTCTGGGCTGGGTAGATGAAACTAACCAGGGTCGCTGCCTCTTTCATGTGTTCAATCTCATGTGTTCCCAGCTCAGGGTTGAACATGGGAGCACGCACCTATGGAGAAACGAGTGGGTTGGATAAAAAGAGAAATATGGAAGAGTGGTCAGAGGAAAAGAATGAGAAATATAATCTAAGGGCATAACCCCACAGATTAACTAGAATGCTCCATAATCTGGAATGATTTCATAAAAAATTGCCCTATATCATTTTGAGGCAAATACACAACACCAAAAGCTCATCAGAAGAGTACTGTGGTTGGGATGTATACTAAATTTGTGCAGGAGCGCCTTGAGGGACGTTCATGGCGTTTTGCACAAATGTCCACATGGACTCATGGATGAACTGATTAGAAGTAGGTGCTCAAATGTACAGGTCCCTGCGACATCTCACTAAACACTTTCATTGAATTCCTTCAAAGTCTTTGTTCACAAGATATACCATATGAATCTCTATAGACAGATGTAAACGGCAACTGGTTGGGGGAGGCATACAACTGCAATGTGTTTTTTTCTAGTTACAATATGCAGTAGTTCCTCTTGAGGAAGCAACATTCACCTGTTCTCCCCATAGTCCCTTACCTTAACAAGCACATCAGATCCCAGCACGTCTTTGACATCCTGGATGGTTGCTCCAGCCTGGGCATACATTTCATCTGGGAACTTGGCAGACTCTCCAGCTCCTGACTGGACGACAACGTTGAAACCCTGTTTGACCAGTGCCTGGACGCCGGCTGGAGATATCGCCACACGTTTTTCATCCTGAAAAATCTCCTTGGGAACACCGACCGTGATTTGTTTGTATGGAATACCTGAAAAGACAATGAGACAATATGCAGTTTGTTTTAATAAGAGTTCCTTTCACCCGACTGCTTTACACTTCAGCTACAAAAGGTGGCCCATTATATTAGCAACAATTCATACAGATACTTTCTTCTCCAAAACAAAACCTAAATCTTGGAGGAGTGCTTGATAAAGGACATGCAATCAATTCAACCATAGCCTAATTACACACCATATCTATCAGAGACCTTTGAGACGTGTGTGTGTGTGTGTGTGTGTGTGTGTGTGTGTGTGTGTGTGTGTGTGTGTGTGTGTGTGTGTGTGTGTGTGTGTGTGTGTGTGTGTGTGTGTGTGTGTGTGTGTGTGTGTGTGTGTGTGTGTGTGTATCTGTCTTGATCATTCAGTCTGTAGACTAGACTAGACACCATGTCCATGCCCTTTCATACAGCAAGCAAGGGTGTTTGAAGGAGAACTGTGAATGGAGTGGAAATCTTGTTTACCATAAATACACCTCCAGGCATTTCTAAGCTGACCATCTAGGTCAATGTCCTATATAATAAAGGCATCGTCTTTCCCACTGCCAAGCTGTTACTAAGACTAAAGCCAAGTGTTTGTCGATAGTGTCCACAGAGAGAAATTAATTCTCGAAACAAAAGGACAGACGGAAAATCACTTTGAAAGTTCACAAGGGCCAACATAACATAAAACAGTGATGAGGAGTCTATCTGTGTAGCGTTAGTTATGGGTAACAACAAATATCACAAGCCAAACGTGCCAACTTGCTACAGTATACAGTATGTCCGTGGTTTTGTGATAAACACCCTCATCACTGCAGCTAGCCATCCGTTATCAGTTAGCTAACCATCCGTTACCTTATATCAGTCAACACATTGAAAACAATGTGGTTGTTTAGTATCAATTACATAAACATGGTTGCACGTTAATGCATCTGCGAATATACAGTATTTAGTGTAGAGGGAAAACAGGAGGGGCCTAGAGGCTTTGGGGACTCTGGTCAACTGAGTATAGGGTTTAAGTGGTTACGACGAGTACAATCAGGATTTTGTATAAGGTCTGTATAAGGTCTTTCTGCTTTATGTGGACTATCAGCCAACCAGTTGATACTGTGCCAAGAATAGACACTACCAGCTGCCACCAGAGCAAGCTGAGCTGTAGGAATGTCAGCCATCGGACAGTGAGCCAGGTTACTATGACCCTTCATTGACTTGCACACAGACGCATGCAAAGGGACGTCAGCATTACACAATACTATACTGGCACAAAACAAGCATGCCTGTATCTGTTTGATCAAGGCAGACGTAAGCTAAAAGCGGTACACATGGGCATAAAGCACCTGCAACCGGCTCACACTGGTGTTCACTAAGCAACCACACACACGTTCTGCTTGTGTACAGTTATGACTGGGTTAAACTGAAGCCGTGGGAAATGGGAGTAGTACAGGCCAGGCGGTACAGTATATGCGACCTTGGCCATGGATTGCAACATACAGTACAAATACTGTAGAGTGGGGTGGGAGAATGTATGTGGAAATAGTGCAAATAGCTGATCTACAAGCACAAAACTCTTTCACCAAACCATTGTGTAGCAGCAAAATATAAAATAATGCTGAAGTGCTTAATCAATTAATCAAAGAAGTAATCGATAGTATGTAAATAACCAATAGTTGCAGCCCTACTGTACAGAAAGAAACAACAATGTCAGATTACAAAATGGCTGAGATGAATGAAAAAACTGACATCATGATATCTAGTCACCTTTACTGCAGAATTATGAAAACAATTAGCAATAAGAGCTGTCCCAGTTTACTCTAGATTATATTCAATTAGAGTGAGAGAGTAAGTAGTGTAGTAAATTATGTTATCAGTTGCTGCTGTAGTTGTGTTAACAACAATGCTGCTAGAAATAGCACGAGGGCAGCAATCTGTATGAAAATGCACACATAAACCAGGTTATATGCTGTTGTCATATTGCTACAGTATCACTAAAACGCCATCACTTTAGAAAGCAAGCTTGATGAGAATGTAGTTGTATTAAGTATCAAGTTGGATTCAGTATTGTAGTACTGGAGTCTAGACTCAAGCCTGTACTGTACTATAGTCACAAATAAGCCCTTACTTTACTTGATCTCGACTATTTGTCGAGTGGTAGATGTTTGATTTCCCATGCTGCAAAGTAAACCCTGGTGTGAATCCATAGGCTTACAATATGAACAGACTACAACATCCTTTCCCATGATAACTAGTATTAGTATAATT
Organism: Gymnoscopelus microlampas; assembly: GCF_963454915.1. Lineage (NCBI taxonomy): Eukaryota > Metazoa > Chordata > Actinopteri > Myctophiformes > Myctophidae > Gymnoscopelus > Gymnoscopelus microlampas. The sequence continues at coordinate 24,603,536 of NC_139958.1, forward strand.
ACTGTTATGTCTCCACAGTACTAGCGCAGTTCTATGATTGTGCAGGAAAAAAAATCAAAAACAAAAACTACATTGTGTAAGGTGTTTTCAGAGTTTTGAAGAGTGCAGAGTTATGCATGTAACTCGCAGACAGCCCAAGTTAAACAGAGTAACAGACACAGTCTTAGTTGAGTCTTACCTGCAGGACTTGCGCATCGTCCAAGAGCTTGATGGGTCTTGAAGAAGCGCATGCATGGTGTTTTGACAGCACGGGCACTCTGCAGCTTAACACATGACAACCCACTGAACAGAGGGGCTGAGCAGCTGGTAGCCACAACACGTAGCAGGCTCGCCATGGTGCACACTCCCCACTCTCATACAGCAGGGGGAGCTTAACTAGACAGACTGCACTCTTGCTACCTAGAGGCAGACAGAGACGGGAAGTAGAGGGAGAGGGGAAGGAACAAGACAGACAGGGGTCATAGGATTGAGTGGAGCGAGGAAAGAGGGAGGGAGAGGCAGACAGACAGAGAACACAAGGACAAACAAGACAGTGGGAAGGTGAGAGATGTGAGAAAAAGACAGTTTTTTTATAGTATACCCATATGGAATTCCATTTTATAAACTCTCAAACACAGACATATTCATACATGCATACATACAGTACATACATAAATGTAAACATTCTGGGAAAAAAACTGTTTAAATTGTGAATAATCCCGTAAGGGTCAGGGATGGGCTGTGAAAGGCAGCCGGACACGAAAATAAAGCATTCATTCATTCATTCATACATACATACATACATACATATACAGTACATACTGTATGCTATGTTTAGGCAACAGCAACAGGTCAAATCCACTGCAAATGCTTTACTACTGAAACTTTGCCCCAGAATAGCTTCCCTGACAACCTGTCCTATGTGACCTACAGTACAAAGCGCATGACTCACATCTTGGTCATACAGTTATTCTGTTCTGCAGTGCAGTAGGTTCATTCAATTCCAAGAGAGAGCCTGCCATATGCATTTGTCTTAATAATGTCTTCTTCTACCACACAGATATGACTAGGACAACAGAAAAACTCAGAAAATGAAAACACAAGAAAAGTGTTTGCAAATAAATGAATTCCTCAGTAGTTACATTATAACATTACACACTCACAGTACACGTAACAAATAGTAGGGGTGCAACAGCTAATTAAATTAACAGATTATTACAAAAAAAAATCTATTTGAATACAAATTATCAATTTGGGGGGGATATTTTGGAGATTTGTTTTCCATTCAATTAAGTAGTGTAAATAGCAGAACTACAATGGTTATTTTTGATATATACAAAATAAAAAAACTATTAAAATTAACTATTAATTGAAAAAGTAATCAATACTCATAATCGTCAACAAAATAATCGATAGTTGCAGCCCTATAGTACACTTTAACCACACAACCCTGGAACAGTCAAGGGCACAGTGGATGGAAAAAATAAATAACTGTGACATGCAGTGGTTTCTAGAGGGGAGGTAATATTACTGGAATACTCTGGACGAGCCTGCCTGGCATAACATTAGTAACATAACATTATTGATTAATGGCTAATCATTAAACAACACACTACTATAACACTGATAGGCTGGGGAGCAAATTAGGTCACATATACTGCATTCACAAGTCTCTATTAGACTTTTTCCATGCAGCTCAAAAACACAATGACAAATCCACTGTGATTCAAAGTCACACACAATAACCATTATGTCTGAGCTTGAGGACAGCCTGTATATGGACCATAAACCGTAGCTGAATAATATACCGGTACACCAAAAAAGCCAGTCAATCCATTGGGAAAAATACATGACATATGCATGCATGCTTATATGCATGCTATATGCATTCTATTACAGCTTTCTATTACAGTCTCCTGTCACAAGACATGCTGCGCTGTGACAGTGACTTTAAATTTAGTAGGGCCTACTGTATGGACTGTATAGGGGCAGCCTATATATATGGACCATAAACTGTAGCTTAATAATATACAGGTGGTACACCCAAAAAAAAGCCAGTCAATCCATTGGAAAAACTACATGACATATTGTATGCATATGGATGCATGCATAAGCAACAGCTTTCTGACATTCTACTGTCACTCACAAGACATGCTGCTGCTGTGACAGTGACTTTTAATTTAGGCTTCTGCATCTAAAGAAAATGGGACTATACCACGTCATCAAGCCCTGTAGCGGTCCCTTTTTCTTTATTTCTTATATATTTTTTTCCAGTATCGTAACTGCATTTTATCCTGTTATTTGTAATTGCAATGTTGATATTTAACAAATAAACAAGCTCTATGTTATTATTATGGCAGACGTGACACCGGTTGAACACTATATATTTTCACTTGATCCCGCACATGGAAACTACACGTGTACATGTTTATAACATACAGACCAGGATAGAACACAATAACTTTTGATTTTATTGACATAAAAATAAATCAAAGTGTTTGTTTATTTGATATAATATCCTTCAAACAAGGCGTCCTGCCTCCTGCTGTGTCAGGGTTTATTTATAGCAGCTGCAGCCAACCAACCACTTTTGTTTTTTTAACTCCATTGAACAAAAGCCCGATTATACGTCGTCGTACGGCGGCGTCGCGAGCCTGAAACAGCCGATCTACAAGATCGCCACGCGTTGCGAAGGCTAAGCGTGGTGAGCTTGTACATCTGCTATTTTCCTGAAGAGAGGAAAAAAGCTCGCTAACTCGAACAAAGCTAGCTGGGCTAACAAACAACCACGGCTCTTAACGCGCACGAAACCCATTATATACAGTTAAAACACTGTGCACAAATGCAGAAACACACATTAAAAAGAGGAATGCATGGTCAAAAAGAGAGCTTTGGTCCCATAGATAACACTGTACTGACCTTAGCAGACAGCTCTGTGACTCTGTGCCGGCCGTAGGACAGTGCACCATAAGCGGTCGGGTTTTGGAGGGGGGCTGGTCTGTCTGCTGTCGACCCGGAAGATCTCACATGAGGGATGTGGCTTGGTGACGGGAAAACTCGCCCCTAAACACGCTCACCCCTGGATATGTTTTACTGAGGAATCAGGTTAGAAATAAATCTAGGGGTTAGTTAGGCATAGTTTTACTCACCTGACTACTTTTTTTTTTTTTTTTTTTTTACTAACCTGAGTCAGGTTAAGTTTAGGAATAAGGTTAGGTTTTGGGTCGGCACCGTTTTACTGAGGTTACGTTTGGGAATAATGGTTTGGTTTAGCGTTTTAGGCATTAATTACTGAGGTAACGTTTAGGAATACCAGGTGGCGACGTTCCCGGATTTGCCCCGGCGTGACTGTGTTTTGGGGCGAGCGTTTTGGTATTCTGTGGCTTCACTGGCTTAAATCATGTTTGAGGCATCATAAATGATGTTTGATTGATATGATATGATGATGGACGCGGTGCCAAAAGTCATAAACAATTATAACTCACTGATCATTAACTTACACCCGAAAGCAAACCTCTTCGTATTCTAAAAACCGATCATACGTTTTCGTGTTCATTTATATTATTATCATGTAATATCACAGCCATTCTAGGACTAAATTACGAGAAGATGTTTTAATATTTCAAATAGCGTTGATGCATGTAAAATCATCAAGATCATATAGATTGATCAATAATAGTAGGCCTACAATACTTGAATAAATAGGTCTATAAAGATAAATGGATGAATGAATGAATAAACATGAACACGTAGCTGGCCTGGTATAGACCCCTTAACAGACGACGTCATACTGGCTGCGTGCAGCCAGTATGCGCGCAACGAAACCCATTATATCAGGTCTCGTTAGGACGCGTCTCACTAGCCAACACACACAAGAGGGGGTTGGGGTGTGCTGAAACCAGTGCACCCCGAAACAGGTTGGGAATTGATTGCGTGAAACAATCACCTGTGCGTCCAGGCTCAATGTTAGTAAACAAATAATTGGTCTATGCTATTTAGCATGACGGACTTTATTAGGCTGCATCGTATTAGAAATGTGTAATGACAATGAAGATCCACTGAGGTGCACTGCTGTACTCTGCTGCTATGAAGCTTTCATCCATGACTGTTGCTGTAGGTATAACACTGTCTGTCTGTCTGTCTGTCTGTCTGTCTGTCTGTCTGTCTGCCTGCCTGCCTGCCTGCCTGCCTGCCTGCCTGTCTGTCTGTCTGTCTGCCTGCCTGCCTGCCTGCCTGTCTGTCTGTCTGTCTGTCTGTCTGTCTGTCTGTCCGCCTGCCTGCCTGCCTGCACACACACATTTTGTTTTATTTATGGTTTCATTCTAGCAGACATACCACTTACTTTTTAGTGCATTCTGCTGGAGGCTGTGCTGTGGGTGTGCTGCTCAATGTGCATGGGCTAACCAAGAGGTGTTGGCCTGCATGGCGGTTATTTATGCTCATCTGCTGAGCCATCAGGACCATAAGCAGAACATCAAACAGGTGGTGATGCTCAAGAAAGGAAACCTAAGCATTTTTGTCCAACCTTAGGTTAAACCTAAGTTCTATACAAAAAGAGTCTAAGGGCAAATTTGAATAGTCTTTCTTACATTCTCTCATTAGGTTAACTTATAGTTAAATCATTTTGCTGGGGGCACCCTGGATTCAGAATAATTTCCTTAATGGAAGAGTTTGTTAAATAACAGGCATAACAAGTTAAATAAGAACCAAAAAAAGCATTTGAACTTGCATAGGCACCAGCAGCGCATGAAGAAGTAAAAACAAACCTGCATAGAAATAGAAACATAAAACATCAAAGCAAAAAGTGCATAGTTCTTTTATGTTTGAACAACACTTTAAGCCCTGGACAATGTTCCAAAATTGGCTACAGAAGTTTTGACCCTGGTACCACTCAAGACAAAAAAAAGGAAAAATAAAACAAAGAAACAAAGAAATACAAAGGGAGACATTTAAAATGAGAAATTAAATACTGCTGCTTTATGTAATGTTTTCCAATTTTGTCTTTTGACATTGTTGCTTTGTACACTGTAGCTAACCCATTGCAATCCACAAGATGTTATATTATTAAATATGTTTTATGCTGCAACAACTGTAAAAACTTTTAAAAATCTGCTTTTAACAAATAAAATAATGTATAAAAGACTGTATTGTTCTCATGACTGATGATAAATGCTAATATCAAGGAGAAGAAGGTAAAAACATCCGCACACTGGTTTTAAGCTCCCAAAATGTATTTTCTTCAATGGCGCAACGTTTCGACCTTATAGGTCTTCATCAGGCATCATATTTGCCTGATGAAGATCTTCTTCTCCTTGATATTTGCCTTGATGTCCAGCACCTGGCCTAAATACAGGTACAAGATGTGCACATAATCTCCTCTGATAAATGCTAATATCACAACACAATAAATAATGTAAAGAAAACACATAAAACAAAAGAATCAGGCCTAACAAAGAACATTAGTAATAAAGTCATTGCAATACAGTGATTAGAGGGGTCTTTTTTCAGTCGTTGTCATAGATGCAATCTGTGAAGAAATCATATATCAACTATGAACATTTGCCATGAAATAGAACATTAAAATAATCAAAATAATAGGAAAACCTCTAGTATGAGTGTTTTCATCTTAGTATTTTAGATGTATTAAATATGCTTTTTGTAAAGTATGTGTTCATTATAAAATGACTGCTTTGCTGTCATCATCTCTCATTATAAAAGGATCCCTAACCATTAAAACATACCATCTCCAATGTCATCATAGATATCAGCATCCCTAGGAACAGAAAAAGAAAACAAAGAATAAATGAATACGAATAAAGAATAACATAATATTTAAATTAAGCTGTGTGTGCGTGCATGTGCGTGCGTGGAAGCAAGCATGTGTGTTTTGTCTTTGAATGTGTCATACTTACTCCATGTCAATGTGGCTTGTCGAAACATAACCAACTGTAAACGGAAGTGTGATAGATCATTATTATTCATCTCAGGCAGAGAGACATACTATACTGTACTACATGGATATACTCGATTATATTCACAGTAAAATGAAAACAAAAATGATCACATTCCCTGTCATCCTGTAAACCAAAATAATCAATAATAATACTACAAAAAAATAATGTCTTAGTATTCTTATATGAAAATCCAATCATGTTTTCTTCCTGTAGAACAAAATATATGTGCTTACACGAATGCTTGAACCAACCAATTTCAACCAGAAATTATGACATCCACCCAACAGTCAATGTTCAATTGTAATTCTCCATGTTGTTTTGACACAGCCCTTTTTTTCAACATTTAACTCAAATTCCTCCCAACATTATGTCCCGCCATGCCTATCACAAAGAAATATGTCCAGATGCTGTTTCATCTGGACCTTAATTAAACTCTGAGAGTGTGAAAATGGACCCAAATGGACCCGTAAGTGTTACTATTAACATCAACATTTTGGTCAATTTGTAAACTTAGTTAAATCAGCATTTAGGTAAATGTTAACACATTTCTTTAGTAGAATTAACACTGAGGATTTTTATGTATAGACAGATAGGAAGGCAGGTAGGTACTCACACTTGCCCTCTTCGTTCCTACAGATCAGCTTGTTGTCCATGGCTTTAACAATGACATCAACAGTTTCCCTCGATTTGATTGGCAGATCTTTGCCACTCCACTTTTTATTAGATAACGTGGGGATGATGGTCACCTGATACAGCACCTGGATCTCTCCTTCATACTATAATAAAGTGGATATGAAAACTAGTCATGTCTTGCAGTGTTTGAAAATCATTGCGAAGAACTAAGAATCACATGAGTCCTCTCACAGGGTGAGATAAAGCAATGATGAAAGCACAATCACATGCCTTAAACTTTTTCCGGAAGTCCCTTTCCTCTTTCTCAAACTTTTTCTGCTTCTTTGGATCCATCTCTTCCAGCTTGTGTTTCAAAGCTGTGAGGCTAGAGAGAAAATATATATATTATTTATAGTAGTGGTCAAATTAAGAGATAGAGATCTTTATAGTGATAAACACTATAGAAATCTTAGTGATACATATGATATTAAGAGGTCTTAGTGAAAATGAGAAAGCTAACGGAATCTACGTCACAGCATAAACTTCACCCATGGAGATGATATACGTTGTTTAGTGTGTTACGTGGTATAGTAGCAATGTTTTATAACATGTTTTGGCTCTTTAGTGATTTTACCTGCTGATTAGGGGAGGAGGAGGACGGACAATTTGAGAGTCAACATCATCATAAATTTCTTCATCAACTGCTGATTGGTCTAAGGAAACACAAACCGGAAGTCAGTGAACTTGTGAACTCTTAATTGTTAAGTAAGATGGTAGAGAACATTTTCCCAGGGGGTTGCACTTCACTAGAACTGAGAGCTGCCCAGTATTTCCTGGGACCTATACAAATTAGCTACTGTATATAGCTAACTCTGGGCCCAACAATTCTATTGCGCATACTAAATAATAATTAATAAGAAACTATTACACACACACACACACACACACACACACACACACACACACACACACACACACACACACACACACACACACACATACACACACACACACACACACACACACACACACACACACCACTAATTTACTGCAGTCACTCGCCACTAGTCTGCGGTTTCAAAGTAGTACAGTTATGAGCTGAGATAAAGGCAGGCACAAACTATTGTATTAAATAATAGTTCATGGATCACAAACGCAAAGCGAAATTTGTAACAAAAATGTAACTACAGTATAATAGCATTATAAAAAAGATAGATACCTGAATTCCCCTCGGCAGAAAACTGGCTTGGTGGAGGTACTCTGACATGAATAAAAGTATTACCATTAACATATTATACAACATTCAATATCATTGTATAAGTATGGGTTAATATTGGATTAAATAAATTAGAGTCAGTTGTAAAATGTTCTAATCATGCAATGATAAGTCATTAGTGATTAGTTAATTGCACGTAATCTCTTTGCTTTCTCCATGTTGGGAGGTAATTGCTGACTGAAACAACGATTAAACCACATAAAAAGATTACTTTTAATAAAGTGACCAGAAATCTGAAACACTGATTCTAATTAATCAACACATCATTCAGCTGAATGTCACTTTAATTGATTGCCCTGTCAGTAATGAAACTGCCAATTATTATGACTAATCAAGATTGTTAATGAAAAGGGTGTCAATGCTGTTCTAGAGTTAGTTGTTACCCATAAGGTGAAGAAAATGGTGTGGGGAAACGTCACTTACAATCGGCAAACATGCAGTGGTGGAAAAGTACTCAATGTATTTTTACTTAAGTCAAAGTATCAATACTGCAATGTAGAAACACTCTGTTACAAGTCCGGTAATCAAAGTTTACTTGAGTAACAGTAAAAAAGTAATGGCATCAAACTATACTTAAAGTACCTCTTAAAGTTTTCAAATAATTGTAGTGGAGTAAAAGTACAATATTTGCCCTTGAGATTTAGTGGAGTAGAAGTAAAAGTATTGAAAACTGGAAATACTCCAGTAAAGTAAAAATACCTCAACATTTTGCTTAAGTACAGTACTCGAGTAAATGTACTTAGTTACTTTTCACCACTGCAAACAAGGGCAATTTCACCCCAAAGTGATTATCTCCCCGTGGGAGAGGGGAGGGTTGAAAGTTCAGGGATTAGCATCATTGGGCATGCAGATTTGTGATCAGTCGTGCTTAATTTATACTCCGTCGTAGGACAAAGTGTAATCAAGGCTTCACAACGGAGAGTGTTTTACTCATTAGTGGTAGTAGCAGGTTTCCTCCACTCAAACATCCTCAGGAAGCCACGAGACTTAGGAGATGACTTGTGTTCCAGTGGACTAGAGGGCATGGCCAACCAAAAGTGAAAAGTAAGTACCATTTGTTTCTCTTTTAATTTTCTGTTTCACTTTCTCTTCTCACTTGTGAACACACATGCATACCGTATGTTGACTTTATGGTATTCTTTATCTGCATAATAGGCTCTATGCACAGCAGCTATATTGGAAAGAAATTGGTCTTCTTCTTACTTCCTTCACAGGTGTTACCAAAGATACTAACGAAGGCTCTGTTCCATTCTGGTCAGGGTGCTGATATAGTGCATGTTGGCTCACTGGAAACACTCCATTTTGGTTCCCAAATGGCCCCTTATGGTGGGTGTGTAACTCTGAGAGTGTACAAATGGGGTCCATTTGGTTCCATTTGTACACTCTCAGAGTTATTGTAATAATTATTGTAATAACCAAGAGTTATTGGTAACAACAGTGAAGGAAGTAAGGAAGCCCAATTCATTCCCAATATGGCTGCTGTGCATAGAGCCTACTCAGTGCATACATTATCTCGTGTTGAATACACATGTTGATGGAAATGCGTCATGTCATTCATGTTGTTTGTATTTATTCTCTAGTAATACCATCTTTGTTAGATTACATTTGAATACTTCTTTTTGCTTTTGATTTGCTGCATCAGAAAAAAAGAGTGGATTTGGCATCATGTATTGAGTACTCCAAACAATACATTTACGGAGCTATGGTTAAATAACAGCATATTAGATGCATCTACATTAACATGTTGCGGCTCTGAAACATGGCCTACTTCCTAATATCTTGTAACGCTGGTGATACAGAAATGTAACATTAACCATTGTAAGTTGTTAATAAAAGTATCAGCTGAATATAAAAAGATTAAAAGTTTAATATTGGATTTCTTATAAACCCTTATTTTCTTCTGTAGGCCTATGGGTCAATTCATTCATTTGTATATAGTATTGTATGTCTTTACATGTCTTGATCAATTGAATACACAGGACCACAATGGAAACAAGCCCTCAGGGCTTGTTGTGGTATCCTTTTTGCATTATTATATGCAAACTGTTGATAAAATATTCAATCAATCAATCATTCAAAATGCATTCTGACCTGATATTCAGACTTGGATCAACCACATCATCATAGATCTCTCCATCATCCTCCTCAGGTGGAGGGGGCAGAAACACTAAAGGACAAAAAACGCAAACACTAAACGCCATACAACATACAGTAGCAACACCAAAAAGGAAAAATAAGAACTAAGACACAAGTTAAGAAAGATTTACCTTTACTTACAACCATGAGAGCATGTCTTCAGATTTATATAAAAACAGTTTGGTTAAAAGTGAAATTAAAGTGAAACTATACATTTTTGGAGCATACCTCCCAGTCCTTTGATGTCACTGTAGAGAGAAGAAATGTTCACATAGATGTTAAGGATAAATGGTTGAAAAGCTATTCACTTCACACACGCTCACGCTCACGCACACTCACACACACACGCACACACACAAACACACACACACACACACACACACGCACACGCACACGCACACGCACCACGCACACGCACACGCACACGCACACACTAATATTTATAGGGAGAATTATCATTTCATATTCACTGTACCTGTTGTCAGGAGCAAAATCTATGTCATCATAAACCTCAGGGTCATAGTCCTGCTGGGTCATAACAGAACTCCCCTGGTGCTTCAGAGAGTCAAAGTCAATTTCCACAGAAGCAGTCTTCACATAGCCAACTATAATATACACAAAGATACACAGACATACGTATCATGTTTATGCGCAAGCATTATGCAGGCACGCACGCACTCACGCGCACACACACACGCGCGTGCGCGCACGCACACACACACACGCGCACGCACACAAGCAGTGTTTTTGATACATTTGGAATATTCTTTAAACATTTTAACAACAGAAATCTTGTATGGGGGTCCCTGACATACAATATTTTTAGATGGGTGTCCGTGGCAAAATACAATAGAGCCACTGATATAAGCTTTCATTTTCTAATCATCTAACAAAAGGACATTTCTAATTAAAGTCACGTTGAACATTGTTAGAACTGAATGGCTACCTGGTCAGGATATAAGTCGGAGTTGGTCTTTGAAACTAACAGCATGTGACAACTGGATTGGTTTAGGGTTTTCTATCTATGCACAGTACAGTAAAATAGTGCTCATCTATCCATTTGTAACTCAGAGTACAAACCATTTAGTTTTGTCCATTTAGTACAAAACTAACTACAAAACTAAACCCATTTGCACATACACTCTCAGAGTTAAATGAATGAGGATTCTGTCTACTGTAGCATGTATACAAGTAAACAGTACTTTCTCCCTCTCTCTAGGGGTCTGGCGGGCAGAATCACAGGAACCATGTGACTGCATGGGGCCAGCAGGATGTGGCTGATGCCTTGGAGTGGTTTGCACATGCAAGTACTGCATGCATATTGCAGTGTGTGTGTGTGTGTGTGTGTGTGTGTGTGTGTGTGTGTGTGTGTGTGTGTGTGTGTGTGTGTGTGTGTGTGTGTGTGTGTGTGTGTGTGTGTGTGTGTGTGTGTGTGTGTGTGTGTGTGTGTGTGCATACATGCACACACACACTCAGACACACACGCGCGCGCGCGACCAAAAGCCGTCGCTATGCGACTAATATTGACAAGCTGTCAGATTCAAACCAGACTTGCCACATCCTGAACACAATGTGTAGTTATTGGTCACACACAGCTGTGATGACAAACAGCATAAGAAGAAAACACATTGTTGCCAAAAAACGTACTGGACCCGTCTTCTGTCCGTCCCAGCCATTTGCCCTCTGGGTTGCCCTGGACGCGGATGATATGCACCTCATCTCCTTTCCTCAGGGACAGGTCTGTTTTACTGCCTCGACTGTCCACACGAGCTGTCCCTTTGTGGATTACCAGCAGTGGGCCAGACAACTATAACACGCTCGCACGCACGCACACGCACACACACACACACACACACACACACACACACACACACACACACACACACACACACACACACACACACAGGGTTATAACAGGGAGGGAGCGTCTGTTAATTTGAGACAGGTTGGTCAAAGTGTCCCAATGTAGTCCCAGCATAATATCATCGCTGTTGGGTAGAAACCTTGTATCTCCATATTTAAGTTAAGGCCTTACTTCGTCATACTACAGTGTCACACAAAAGTACAAAAAATAATTGCATAGCAGATCTACAAGCTCACAACAGGTTGCACTGTGACATGATGTGAGCTTGTAGATCTGCTATTTTTGCTATTTGTGAAAACAAATTATATAGTAGGATAGTCACTTTGAATTTCTTCCTGGCATCTTGTTCTTTCTTTTCACGCTCTTTCTGTTCTTTCTTCTCCAATTCCAGGCGCCTTTTCTCTTCCTTCTCGTCTTTGTCTCTCTTCTTCTCTTGTTCCTTTTGGTCGGTGGCATCCCTGTTGATGGATAGAAAGAGAGACAGTGATGGACATACAGCAAGCTACAGCAAGTAGGAGGAGTTCTCTCTCTTGATTGGATAAAATTGGTATCCCATCCTGAAAATGTTGTTTTCTGTTTTCTAAAGAGCTGTAGAGATGGGGAGATGCCTGTTATTGGAAAACCAAAACCCTTCTTCTGAAAGTAGAGCTTTAACTTTAGATCAAAACTTTTTTCTAACAAAAACATATCACTTACACCCCGTTTAAGTATGCATGCACGCTGGGAAACCACCTGAGATAACCTTGTGAACAATAATAATTATACATTTTATTTGTATAGCACTTTTCATTCACAGGGAATCCCAGAGTGCTACATGGTAACAACACATAATCAATCATAGAAGGTTAAAAGCAGGGTTTAGCAGAACAATTCTGTGACCATGGGTGCTACAATTGAGCAGAGGGTGTCTTGTGGTGCCCTTTGTGGGGAAAAAACCTAGTCGTCCTTACCATCGCTCATCAAGATCCTCATACATCTCCTCATCACTTTCATCCTCTTGTTGGCTCTGTGCAAAAAAAAAGAAGAAGAAAAAAATCAATAACCAGGGAAATTAATATAATGTATGTCTTGACAAACTAAAGAAGAGTTGGCACATGCTGTCTATGCAATAAAACCAGTGATTCTCAACCTTTTTAATTTCAAGGACTTAATATTAGGCCACAGACCAACATTTGATATGATTTTGATCTCTGGGGCCCCAATCTCTCCGATACACTGTAAAATACTCAGTGTTAATATAACTTGAATCCCAACTATCAATCATTTAGCTGGGGACCCCCTATAACTCCTTCAAGGATCTTTGAGAACCAATGCTATAAACATTATAGTAGTGTTCAACAATGTGTGTATAAACACAAATACGTACCCATGTGTCTGTGCTTGTGCTATGTGCATGAGCAATTCTAAAAAATAAAATAAAAATACACTCACCTTTGGCCTCTGACTTGGGTGAGCTAGAGAACAGGGATGTTGAATCATCATTACAAGTGAATAACATTTATGAACTATTATCGTAGTGCAGAGAAGAATTCTGCTGCTTACTTTAACACATTATGTCAGAGCTACAGTAGGCCATACACTAAAATGATGCTATCTATGGTATGAATGATATGAAGCTCTATTACCTGCGGAGGGTGGTGGTGGAGGTGGAGAGGTCATCAAGCCAACATCATCATAGTTCTCATCTTGATCTGGTTGGATTCTGGAGGCACAGTTAGATACTAGTAGTAGTCTCTCAAGCCAGACAACTCTTACACAATCTTCGAATCCTACAGAAAGTCTCTAATTCCACCTCATAAACGTTCCGCACAAGAAGCTGTCATGTCGTCATTTCCGTTCGTTAAAATATATTTTTCTATTTCAATTTCTGCAGCAAGCTGGACAGTCTTCGACTAATTTGATTTATAGTAGAACTTATTTGCGCGGCTGCAAAGGTGAAACAGAAGTGGGGGGAGGCGGGACGCATGCACTTAATTTTCCAGTATTTTTAGAGCTTTCAGTGCATTTGAAAAATATTATTATTATTAAGCAGTCTACCGAGAGAGCCTATACAACCTGAAGAAATTTGTAATCAAAGTGTTTAATTTGAATGTTGAGGTGTGTGTGTGTGTGTGTGTGTGTGTGTGTGTGTGTGTGTGTGTGTGTGCGTGCGTGCGTGCGTGCGTGCGTGCGTGCGTGCGTGCGTGCGTGCGTGCGTGCGTGCGTTTGTGTTACTTACATGGCTCCTGGGTGTCGTGGGGGTAAAGATGGGGCTGAATATTGAGAGGTCAGCGATGGGGTCACATGGTTACTAGGATGAGAGGCTGGGGGAAAGGGAAAGGAGGCCTTCCTTGAAGTTCCAGGACCTTCATCACAACAAATACATGACATAAGCAAGGATAAAGATGTCTGATGCATCTTCTGGTGTGTGTTGCAATACCTTTCTCTGCACTGAATTGTAAAATTATGATTTACAATTTAGGCATTTCAATGGCATGAACGTAAAGTCAACAAATGACTTAAATCATCATGTCATGCAAGTAGAGTGCAAAGAAAAACTATTTAGTGCTTCAAAGAAAGTTCAAAGTACTCTTTAAAATATATTTTCCCCTTCCTCGTTTACTTTCCTGTAACACCGCAGCTCACTCAGTCTCGTTTGACGTTCAAAGGTGTGAAAACCACACACTGCAACAAAGGCCTCATGCCTCATCGAGTACAGGGTTAAAAACAAAGTCACATGCCTTAAGCGAGAAACAAATCTTCACTGGCATACGTAAATAAAACATTATGATGTGATTTATATGTCCAACAGAAATCCATTTATTACAACCTGTACAGAAAAGAGATGCATCAATCACAGTGAAATGTCAGTGTATATAATAACATAATAAATAACATAACATCAACGTTAAAAAGGAATGTAAAAGAATAAACTGCGGTAAAAGTGGCTAAATACATTTGGAACATAACATAAAATCATATAATCATATGAGCTGTTTATTTCTTGTGAAGATAAAGTTGAACATGGAATAGAGGAAGACACCTTGCTAAGACTAATGTGATTCATATCTACTAAATACTGTACAGAACTGTGATTTGCTGAGTCTACAGTATAGTCTACCGGGGCCCCGATCCCTCTCTGTCAGCTAGGTGTAGTCCCCACAGTCAAATTAGTAAGGACCGGCGTGCAACAGACCTGCCAATCGGGCTCAGCCCTATTGGCATGACTGGTAACACGTCGGACTGGCGAGTGGGAGCCTCGTGTTCAATCCCAGCTCACTGCGTTCCACTACAATCTGGCGTAGTCAGCAGGACGAGGAGCGTAAATATCCTCATGAGGGACGTCGTGTACGGTGGTCCGCGGCGTGAAGTGTGAAGCACGAGGACGTGCTCCAAAGATCGGGGGGGTGATTGTAGCCCCCACAGTCAAATTAGCAAGGACCGGCGTGCACAGACCTGCCAATCGGGCTCAGCCCTATTGGCATGACTGGTAACACGTCAGACAAGTGGGAACCTCGGGTAAAATCCCAGCTCACTGCGTTCCACTACATAGGCATTGAAATGTCTTGTGGTTGGTGTTTTTCCCACAATATTTTATCTTACGTTAAAGGGATAGTTCACCCAAATGTCCGCTGGTAATTTGATGACCAGCGGACCGGTAGGCAGCAGTTCGGTAGGAGACACAAAGGAGACTCTTTCTGTCTCCTACCGGAACCGCTGCCGGTCATCAAATGATTTGCTTAGGAAAGCGACATAAACAAAAAACTATCCATGAATTCAAGTCTCCATGGGGTGACTAATCGATAGAAAAAAAGTCATTTTGGGGATGAACTATCCCTTTAAGTCTGGCTGCAATACTCTGTTATTGTGCTACCTGATGCCTGACTGTTATATTGGAGGGTCAGGGAGTTGTTTTTACTGGAACTTACTTCCCCATGCAAAGAGACAGGATCAGCTGTGCAGACTCAGAGGAGAGAGGAGGTGACAGGGGGAAGCAGGGCCGGGGACAAACTGAAAAGGGAACTTGATTGCATAGAGGAACCAAGTATTTGTGTGACTGGAGAGAGAGAGTGCACCTGATCAAAACAGTATCAACTCAGGCTTAAAGGTGCTGCAAGTCAGATTTATTTTTTGCAATAATAGGTGTTAAATAGCTCCTCTACATTCCCATAGTAATCTTTGCTAAAGAGTATTTGTTCAGTAACAGCGGTCTCTCCATCATTCCATCTCTTTAGTGAACAGAAAATACATTCTCTGTTCAGGATAACAAGTTCATCCAATCAGGAGAGAGAACTCATACATAATACTCATACAGAATACTGTATGTACTGTGATCATTGATTAATTAGATGAACTTGTGTCCCACCTGAAAATGTATCTTCTTTTTACTAAAGACTTGCTACATATAACTCTATAGCAATTAGCAATGATTACTATCAGAATAAAGAGCTTTTTCACATTTTGTTTTGCTTTCACCCAAAATATCACTTAAAAGCACCTGTAATTTATACTACATCATACGTTGGTGTTACTCGCTGAAAATTGCACATCTATGAGCTGTATAGGACTGTTCCAGGAGCGAGGTGCCACCACTCAGTCTGTGTCTGAAGGTCATGTACTGTATATCTTTGGACATTCAGCCTCAGCCGACAATGGAGAGCTGTACCTTCAGTTGCCTTAAGTTTGGGCCTAACCTTGAATGATCTGTGGAAATTCAAACCACAGACCTTTTCTTGGAAGGATGTTGGGAAGGTGTTCAAGGATCTTAGTGTGTTGCTTAGTAGGAGTCTGAGAGATTGTATTATCGTCTTTGGAAGATGCATACATAATCATATACGTATCAGATCGTTCCCCTGTACATCTTAGACTTACACCCTAGTCTGAAGACCCTATGCAAGCTAGTTATTCAGTATACGGTATGGAGAGGCCCCATCAGGTGTAAAGTGTCCAGTATCCAGTCTATGACATCGGGACATCTGTCTTCTGACTATGACGTATCTATGACATATGACTCCATATTTGGGCATGTTTTCAGCCCAACCCAACAACCATTGACTTAATTTGTTTTAAATAAATAAATATTAAAAAATATATAAAACTTAAATGATGTGAAAGGAATCGCATGGAGTCACTTCCTTGTGTGTGCACAAGTCATTTGGAGCTGATCAGTCCAGTGGTTTACGAGATAGCCTTGTTATCAGCTCATTAAGAGAGTGACTGTAGTGTTGATATGATTTATCATTAGCCAAGTAGCTTGCTGCTATCATCTCCCAGATACACAAGGAGCTGGACAAACACAGGACACTCACTTACTTTTCCCTGTTCATAGATTCCCATTAGTTTCAGATCACCAGTAGGCTAATCTATGTATGAACATTTATTTTGTGACTAGATGAAGACTTAGTAGATTTTGGATAGCTTTTGGAGATAAAAATGTAATTGGAAACATGAATGGTGAGTTTCAGCAACTGCAGCCCCTGCATCTCAATATAGAGAGTGATAATGACATTCTATACACAGTTTTATGTGACTGGTTGTATTTATTTGACATTTATGCTAGCATAAATGCAGTGTTCATGCCATTCATAAATAATAATGTTTCTTCTCAGTTTTATTGCCAAAACCATACAAATAAATTGCACATCCCAAATGTGTTACATCTAGGCTACATATTCAAAAGGCTTTGAGCTGGTTCTCATTGAGAAGGAGGACATTTGCAATAACATTCAGGAGAAACTAAGGTTATGGAAACTAAGGTTGAACCCATAAAATACAAATGTTAATGTTTAGATGATAATTCTGATGATAATTCTGTTTGTATTTGGTCAAAAACCAACTCACCCTCATTGGAGACATCAGTGCCTCCTCTCAAGCCGTCTAGGTTGACTCTTGGAGGTCTGTTGGGCTTGGCTGGGGCAGGGCCCAGGGCTAAACTGTTGGGTAAGGGGTTTCGTTTAGGGGTCAAAGAGGCATCCTCACTAATGTTGTTGGTCTCAGTGGATGAGGCAGCCATCTTTCTTATAAAACTAGGTTTCTTCGAAGGTGGAGGCCTGTCAGGTGGGGTGGAGTTGCTACCACTAAGGGGCAGTTTGTTGACCGCACCACCTTTCAAGTCATCATCTGATGGGTCCGCCGGCTTCTCTCTCTCCTTGTTGAAAATACTCTGGGTAGTCCTGAAGTTGGAGATGTTAGGAGTAGAGTCTGGCGTATGGAACGTTTTGTTTGTGGAGTCCATATTAACTCCTCCCACATTTTCATTTTTTAGACATAACTTTGACACTGAGCTGGTTGGTTTAAGTTGGAATGGTGGTACCTTTGGCGGGGTGGGGCTGGAAGTGGACAATGAACCCCCACTGTCCTCTTTCACCCAGGGGGGCTTGAAATTGGAGGGTGACCCCGGAGGTGGCTTGGGAAAGGCAGGCTTGGACCCAGGCAGGGTGGAGCTCAAGGAGGGCTTGTGGAGCGGAGGCTTGGGCATTGGAACTTTAACCTCAGCATCCTGCGAGAGAGGTGGCTTGAAGGGAAACGCTTTATTCGCAAACAAAGGTTTAATGTTGCTGTTGGAGTCCTCTTGGGTGTTTGCAAACATGCTAGCCAGGGCTTTGGTCTTGGGAGTCTCTCGTACCCCTGGAGCACTTTTTGTGGATTGATTGGTGCTTTTAAGAAAAGTTGGTTTAGGAGGAATTGTACTGCTTGAGAGGCTCTCTAAGACAGGTTTCTTGGGTTGTGGTGGTGGGCCAGAGGACACAGTAGGATGCAGGGCTGTTTTTAAGCGTCCTGGAGATGGGGAAGGCGTCTCGTCAGTGCTGTTAGCACCACCAGTCTGAAAGCGAGCCATCATGGCCTTTACATCTGATTTGTTTTCCTGGAGGGAAGAGAAACAACCAGAATTCAGAATTCATTTAATTCAGAATCTGATTAAATATATTGTTGCTCCCGGGTGGAAACCTTGTACAGTATATACTGCGCATAAACATGTTGCCATACATAGTTCTGTTATTGATACAATATCTGATATCTCAGATCATTAGCCTAGTATGTGCTTACCTGGCTGAATTAAAGAGTTCCTGTTGTGCAAAGCCTCATAACTGCACTAAACAGGAAGTCGGGACAATGGGCAACTCTCCTATGAATGAATGTATGAAAACTGATATTTTGAATGCCACATAAAGCCTTATGCGAAGTTAAGAAATAACTTAAATGAGTGTAGCCTCCTATAGCTGTCAGAAACTATACAACCAATGAGCCAAGCCTGCACCAGCCTAGACATGCCTGGTCTGCTCAAACAGCATTTGGTGAAGCTTATTTGTTAGAGGGATATTTGACTTTCAAACATGTTTGGGATAATTTTAACATCTACTCTGGCTTTAGTGAGGACTGTCAACTGTATCCATGTATCTTTGTTGCAGGCAAATCTTGCATGCATTTTGTTCTCATGCAAATTCCCCAGCCTACAATCATTCAACACAAGGTGTTTTTGTCTAGTTGTTATTAGTAGGAGGGGGACATAGGTGAGAGTGGATCACTGCATGTACTGTAGTGGACAAAGCATGCCTTTTTTTAAATAAGATAATGAACAAAACAAAACATTGATATCCCCTTAATTGGGCTTAATTGGTTCATTCATAATGTACCGTTTCCCTTCCTATAAATGTAGTGAGTCAAAAGTACAATATTTGTCTTTGAAATGGAGTGAAATAATCCAAAATACAAGTAAAGTGCTGATACTAAATGTTTTTTACGTAAGTACAGTACTCAAGTAAATGTATTTTGTTACTGTCCACCCCCGCTACTGTAGCAGAGTCTTCATCCTGAGATGAAGTATTCTACTGTATTCCATACAGTAGACAGGCTAGGTACGAGAGCTGCCACACCCGTTTAATGAGGCTGGTTTGAATGAAGTCAGACACACGTAACAATCCCACAGGAGGAAGTAGAGATAACAGGAAAAGAAAAGTACACCTGGCCTGTGCCATTGCTGCAATTACAACAAAGCACAATACTGGAAAAGAAAAATGTACTTCAACAAGGGAAGCCGCCACAGCGGAAAAACAACACGCTTCGTCACTCAGGAATATGTCCGCCCAACACTTTTACAGTGAAAGTTAGGCCTATATTAGGCCTACCTACATGATCCTAAAATATATTATATTTTTAATTAGCATCCAGTATCTATCTACATTATTATGACCGTGAACTTCTTTTTCAATCAACATTTGAGTGTGTCTGTTCGTCTTTCCCCAATTTAGTTGTTGCCAATGGCCCCATGTGTTTAGTCCCTGTCACTGCCAACCCTCACTTGTTAGTCAATGGGAAGGAAAAAGATGAAAGCTTATTTGATAAACATCTTCCTCAACTGATGTAACCTCAAATGACCCAAGGCAAGCCGAAAGAAAGACTAAAGAACTGATATCCTACAGTACAATGTAAAAACCAGTGGCTAAAAATGTACCAATAAGGGTTCATTTAAACTCACTTGAGTTCGGCTTCTTGAAATCATTTTTGAATAGTTCTACTTTCAAACATACAACAAAATAATGGGAAAACAGTGATCATTGGGTATGACTATTTGTAGATACCGGTAGTTCTCTAAATGTAACACATTAGCTTTGATCAGCTCACCTAAGAGGAAAGGTAGGCCTACACATATTTAGGCTAACAGCTTGCCAGCCAAGAATAATCCTTATAGATTATTATTAGTTATTTAAGCTGACATGCATATAGTTTACAGAGAAACTTAGTTTCTTTGTCCCACAGTGAAAGCAGATAACATTGTCTTGTACTGGTGGTGGCCTTTGAGCAGTTTGAAGATTCCTATCCTGTTTAGTAACACAGTAGTGTCCATAACAGTGTATTAAGATTGCCATATATTAAGATTGCAATGTGCTATCCAGACCAAATTACAATGACTCCGCATAATCAAGGCAGGCCTGGTATGGAGAAGCACCTCTTCTGGTTTGACGTTTGGGGCAATACCAAAGAGGAACCTTGATTTGTATATTTCCAATGTGATGAAAAAGTGGATGCGGCAGATAACTATTGCACAATGTAGCTGACACAACAACTACAGTAAACAGCCACTGCTGTTACTTCTCTAATCTCTAATAATGGAATCTTATACAAGATTGTATGTATCTAAAATCAGATGTAACATTAGTGACAAATGATCTGTTCCAAATTAGCTTGCAAGTCAGTAGCCTGAATATACTGTAATTATTAACACAATACAAATACTGCATAAAAGATTACAAGGATTATGAAATAGCCCATCTTTTCTATATTATTACCATATAAAAAATGACTTCCCCAAACATGTGTAAACAGTACAAACAGTACAAAAACAATTACAATATTAAAATAATTACAGGTTATTTATTTTGCAACTACATATAAAATATATCCTGATCAGATCTTCTATTGGAATCTGATTTTGAGTGGTGAACACTAAAATCATAACATGCTTCACCATATTCCACTATATGAGCTTTCATCCCCTACAGTTATAACTTATTACAGTTATAATTGTAGCTGCCTATACCATAATGTAGGCTACTCACCATTATTGAAGGTTGATGGCTCTATGAGAAGATAGCAGATGTTTTGTCAGTGAGCTGCTCTCATATAGAGAAGCTGTGAATGAGAATGTGACAAAAAGGAACGTGACAAAGCAAACGATTTGTATGTGTTCTGCACAGCCACTGTGTCCTGTCATTTTGTAACCAACTACTTCCCTTCTCAGTGCTGTGTACATTTGTGTGCATGTGGTGTGCATGTGGTGTGTGTGTGTGTGTGTGTGTGTGTGTGTGTGTGTGTGTGCGTGTGTGTGTGTGTGTGTGTGTGTGTGTGTGTGTGTGTGTGTGTGTGTGTGTGTGTGTGTGTGTGTGTGTGTGTGTGTGTGTGTGTGTGTGTGTGTGTGTGTGTGTGTGCGTGCGTGCGTGCGTGTGTGTGTGTGTGTGTTTGCTATCCATGGCTTATTTTATCTCTAGGTTACCATCTCATTGATTTGCATATTCCCAGCAAACTCCCTGCAATTTCCAGACCGTGATGTAGGCACACACACACACACACACACACACACACACACACACACACACACACACACACACACACACACACACACACACACACACACACACACACACACACACACACACACACACACACACACACACACACACACACAACCCATACAATTAAAGCAGTGAGTAAAGACAATAAGAAACTACAATAATATATGTTTATACTTTGTGTTGTGAGCTTAGATTGGGCATTTTTGGCATGTGTATAGAGTAGCAATGAATTAAGCATTAGTTCTGAAGGCATCACAAAAAAACTGCTTGAAATAAACAAAATAAATAGTCCAGGCCTAGAGTAGTGTGACCTGCACGGACAGGAGCACAGACAATAGTCAGCGATTTGAAGAAGAGAAAAGAAACTGAAAGAATAAGAGAGGGGTTTCCATTAATGGACATGTTATTTTTATTAAAATAGAACTCTTCTCTTTCACTTCCGTGTGCTGCACATATCTGCCAAGCAGAGTTCACAGACTGCAAACACATGTTCTTAAAAAAGCCTGGTCATTTGGAGCCTCTGGCTCTTCCTCATGCAGCTGTGTAGTCAAGAGCCAATTTAACTTTTGAAAAAAATAGACCTTTACCGCACATATTTGCAGTAATCAGGTAAAACATCCTCCATTGCATTACTAACAGCCAGTTCTGCCCATAAGAATGTAGAACTAGCTATAAAGTGAGAGATTTGTGGCATCACAAACCTTTGAATAATACATATTGTAGTGTAGTAGATCATGTTTTATGTTCAGATAAAGTATATTAAGTTAAACAATATGAATTTGATTCTTCAGACAACAAACTAAATAATCTACAGCTTGTCACATACTTTGTACGTATTTTCATTCATTCATTTACATACTGTTGATAGAATATATATATATATATATATATATATATATATATATATATATATATATATATATATATATATATATATACATATATATATATATACACATTCATTCATTCATTCATTCACATACTATTGATAGATTGTACATATATTAATTCATTCATTCACACACTGTTGATAGATATATAGTCATTCATTCATTCAATTATTCATTCATTGTCTCCGCCAGACAGAAGGCGTGGCCGAGACTATGTTTTCGCCCCTGTCCGTCCGTGTGTCAGTCCGTGTGTCCATCCGACAGTCCGTCTTTGATTAGCTAATCTCCTGCACCGTTGGACCAATCGGCATTTGGGGCATACTCCTTGGAGGCCAAGTAAAAACGTATGCCCCAAATTTCTCACAACGGCCTGTTGGAGCGCCACCAGGAAGCCAATCTTTGCAAACCAATTTTTTTATATTATTCCTACAGATTTTGTACAAACATCACGTAAATTGGCACACATTACTTCTATAGTCAAGTGATCAAGCCGGACCAGATTTTTCATATTCCATCCTGATTGGCTAAGATTGGCTTCTAAAGTTTGCAGGAGTGGCCCGTTTTGAACGTAATGCCTCAAATCATGAACTCAGCGTCCGATTGCCGTGAAACTTTGCACACACATTTCCACACTTTAGTTTTCAACCTCATGGTGGTGCTGTAACAGGCAGATTTCTGTGAGCAGCTAATTTCCAGTTGGATTGATCGACATGAAACATAGCACGCACACTCCTTGGAGGTCAAGTAAAAACTCTGCCCCAAATTTCTCACCAGTTATAGCGCCACCATGAGACAATTTTTTGCACGTTTTTTTTGTTACTCCTACATATTTTGTTCAAACCTCAAGTAAATCGGTATACATTATCTCTGTAGTCGAGTGATCAAGACGTATCTGCCACATTTCACATAATATGTGAAATATGGCAGATACGTCTTGATCACACGACTACAGACTATTATTCCATTCTGATTGGCTAAGATTGGATTCCAAAGTTTGTGGGGGTGGCTGTTTTTCACAAAATGCTAGTCATCATGAATGCAGCGCACGATTGCTGGGAAACTTTGCACTCTTTTTCCCTGGATTCTTTGGATCATGATGCAACGTATAGGCCCTGTTTGTGTCCGATTAGATTTTCTACCATAGTGCGTCTTCTTCAAAACAGTTTTTGCTACTACTTGTACAGATTTTGTCCAAAACTCGAATCGGTACACATTATCTCTGGGGTCATAAGATCAAGATCCCATTCCAAGTGGCTATGACCCAAATTTCGGGCTCTGGGTAGGCAACCCATGTGTTCCGAGGAGCACACTTTTCCAAGTTCATTCATCCATTCATTCATAGCCTACAGTTGATAGATTGTATATATTTATTCAATCATTCACTCATTGTTGATAGGTTAAATAGATCATGCATACAGTATGGGCTACTTGTTGACTGTGCATGCTGTATATTAAAATACTCATTGTTGATACTGTACATAATCCATCCATATTCATTGGCGATACACTGTATCTGTTTAATTCATATTTTCATTGTTGATATATTAATTCATACAGTATATATTCACTGTTCATAGAGTGCACAGATATACTGCACAGTATACATTCATTCAGAGACCCATTGCAGATTATTAGCTGCAGAACCTAAGATTAATTATCTAAGCGTAGCTATTCTATTTTTTACTCTTAACTGTATAGGCCTACAGAACCTCTCTTGTGTTTCATTATTATTGCTGTTGCTATGACAGCAGAATTTCCCTCCGGGGATTAATACAGCTTTAGATTATTTTATACATGTACTGTATGTGTCCACTAGAGGGGGTAAAAACTCACAGCCAACTTTGGCTTTAAACACTAAGGTGACAAGCCACATGACTCAATTCTATGCAGTTCTTTTTTCTTTGCATTTGTGTGATTTATTTTAGACAGGTCAGTGTGAGGGAGGAAACCAAGGGCAGAGAGGAGAGACGGGGGTCGGATTTGAACCCTGGTCCCTGCGCTCACGTGGAGCATTACGGTATATCTGGCTGAGCCACCGGGCACCCCAACTATGTACTCTTCTAGGTTGCCTTGTTGACTTTGATAATGACGATTATGGGGATTTAGTATTCATTTTGACCAGCTGAAAAGGTTTGCAGATGTTAAGTACTGCTGTTTAAAGTAAATGCCATGAAGCATGTCCTGAGGCAAGTGTCATAAACTCTTTGTTTTACTGCCGTATACGTGTATAATGTCACGGCAGACCAGGCAGACGGCAAGCCTTTAAAAACAGATGTTCACTTCATAGCTAAACAAAATACAATTTATTGTAAAACAAAACAAAAAACTGAAGTACAAGCAGTTTCATTTTCATGATTGAAATATTTCAACAAAGTGATTTTCCATTTGTGTTTCTCACGCAGCAAAGTTGTTTGGATTAAAGGGTTTGAACAGAAGTCTTGCCAAAAAGCACAACCTATTTGGAAGAATATTCTTCCTGTTCCATTGTTGTTGCAATCAACAAACATAAACATCTCATGCTTTTCTGCGTGATGTTCCGCGTGACACGAAAACATGTTTCTCATCAAAAAAACATGAATATTTGATTTATACCTCGTTGTATGATGGTGTCATGCACCAAAAATAACGAGCGATAAGCTCACAACACGTTGTTGCAATGAGATGCGTTGTGAGCTTGTAGATCTACTATTTTTAGTATGCGAAACCATCATACAACAGAATATAAAAACAGCTCATGCCATTCAATTACATTTAGCTCCACTTTAGTTCATTTACAAACTGAAGTGACACACTTTACCCAGTATATTTTATATAATACCATGATGATCATCACCATGTTCCCCATCCTCTCTATAAGGCAGCCAAAGCACCAATGCAGTCTGCCATATTGTAACATGATGACTGCCTTACCCTATTGGTAATTGGCAAATTACCAATTAAGCCTTATTGAATACTTAAGCTGTTCGAAAATAGCCGATCTACAAGCTCACAACGTGTCAAATCGCAACGCATTGTGAGCTTGCACATCTGCTGTTTTCGAAAGACTTTTGAAAGATTTGGACAAAATTTTAACACTTCTGAAATGGGACATTCTGCATAATAAGTACTTTTACTTTTGGTAGTTTAAGTATATTTTGATGCCAATCAATGTTGTACTTTCACTTAAGTAGAATTTGAACACCACATTGTGGTATTGTGACTTTAAGCAAAAAAAAAGAATCAGAGCACTTCCCCCACCACTGCTCATTCTCCTCCTCAGTCCTGCGTCCGGTGATACAGATAGCTGTCCTCTGCTCCTTCCTCCTCGTACCCTCCCCCGGCTCCTCCTCTTCTCTCCTCGGGGCAGTGGATGCCCAGGCTCCTCTGGAGCTTCTCCTCCTGGACACGGAGCTCCATGGAATCCACCAGGTCGTAGATGTTCTCCAGAGACCACATGGGCGACGGGAACCAGGCCTTGACGTCGCCGTCCTTCCCCACCACCAGCATGCTGAAGTAATCCTTGCTGATCTTCAGCTGTTCCCTGAGGTTGTTGACCACGTCGCGGGACAGGGGCTCCAGCTGCGTCTGGCTACGCCCTGCATGCAGAGCGGAGGAGAGTTTGGGGGGAAAAGATTAGAAAGGACTCATGCCATAACAAATAGTTTTAAATAGTGGAACGAAATTCTAATCATTCAAATAATTAAATAATAACTTGATGCCAGGGGTGAACATGCAAATTCCACACAGAGTAGGCCCTTTCGCCAAACCCACCTCAGGTATGGGCGCTGATGGTTTTTGTCGCATTCCTAAGCCAATAATTTGATGACCGGCAGTGGTTCCGGTAGGAGACACAAAGAGTCTCCGTTGTGTCTTCTACCGGAACCGCTGCCTGCCGGTCGGTCCGCTGGTCATTATTATCAAATTATTGGCTTAGGAATGCGTCAAAAACAAAAACACATCCATGAATTCAAGTCTCCATAGGATGACTAATCGATAGAAAGAAAGTCATGTTTTGGGTGAACTATCTATCCCTTTAATATTCGGGTTGTATAGTGTATCCAATGCAACTCACCATTGAGGGGAAACAACTCCACAGTTCCTGAGGATCCTGCTGCCGATCCAACTAGCTTTAACAAGGCAAAGTGCCGTATACCTGTAGACAGACCAATTTATTAGATCAAAAGTTGTCCTCTCCTCTGTATCCACACATACATGTCTAACTATGATCCATAAGATCAGATGCACACAATAGTAATCTAATTAGGTCTATAGGATTAATGACCTGTCTTTAGTTCCAGTGAGTAGACACTGACTGGAACTAAGGTTATATTAAAGGAATATTACAATAAAGTGCACTGTAGGTATGGTATATAACTGACCCATTGGACACTCCTGTCCACTGAGAGCAGAAAGCTGCTGCTGGTAGGAGTAATCATCTTCAGAAGGAGTGGAGATTAGCAGCAGTCTCCTCTTAGACACGAACCTATAGACACAAACATCTGTGTAACAATCAACCACATTTTGAAGACTTCTATGAACTATTAACAAGACTGGGTCCATTAACGGCGTGGCTTCATGGGGAACTCTGATGCCAGTCATCTATGACGTATCTTACGGTATGACATAATGATTCCATATTTGGGCAAGGTGTTTCAGCACGTTTCGACCACCGTTCACTTCCTTATAGACGGCTTCGCTCTGAGAGTCTAGCCAATAACATCATCCACGCCAAAGATGTGGGCAATGCGAGCCCCTTACTTCCATTAAAAAAGAAAAGTTACATTTTATATTTCAAAAAGTATACAGTAGAGATATGTAAACAAAGATTTGTGGGATTCTATGATAACTTAGTAGTGGTGTGCAAAAGACATTTTTTCTATGATAACTTAGTAGTGGTGTGCAAAAGACCACATGAACGCTAGCGTTCATGTGGTTAAAGTTAGACAATTATAACTAAGGGGAACTCCTGGAAATTGGCAGCACCATTATACCGGCTATCATTGTTAACAGCAGCATACAATGAGGTGTGATATATACTGTAATATATACCTAAGCAGTGAATTCTCAGCACCAGGCTGTTGCTCGGTTTTGGAGCAGGATGGAGGAGTCATCTTCTCTTTCTCCTTTTCTGGCCGCCGTGATTGAAAGTTGTCAATGTATTCCAACAGAGCGATGGGTGATGGGGGCGCCTCAAACACTCTCTGGAGGACGGAGACAGTTAACGGTTTACAATTCAGACATCTAGCAGATCCAGAGTGATCAAGATCGGAGTAAATAGCATAAACCCTACGCCAGTTTAGGTAAAAGGGTACACACAAAACGCCACAAACACCAGAGGTAGGCCTAGTGCAGCGCAAACAGTTTACTGAAGGACCAGCAGAGTTATACAAGAAGCACTTGCACCTGGACATCCAGGTGAAACCCATATGGGTAACCAGAGTCCCCCCAGGGCTCAATACTAGTGTCTTTTCTGTTTTGTGTTATCGCGGGGAAAGCTTTCGCTGAAAAATAGCCGATCTCTAAGCTCACAACGCGTCGCGAGCTTGTCGATCTCCTATTTTCTGTGAATGCCTTACCCACATTAAGGATGCTGGGGTTGAAGTGGTTTAAGTAAAGACACACATGTTACCATGACAACCACATCCCCAATCACATTCCTGGCGCTATATCAAATGAACGAGTATCATCCATGAAACCATTTACTTTGCTCTGATCAATGTAACTATAGCATATCAGGTAAACATGCCATTTAAATAACATACATACTGTAGCATGTGTGCACATGCACAAGTAACCATCTGCATACTGTGCATAGTATAATCTATCAAAATAGGCAACAAGGAATGAGCAGTGCTAGGGGGTGAGGTACTAGAGCCTGAATTTGAGTTTTCAGACTGCAGCACAACATGGGGAGTGAGTCTGTGGTCCTGACTGAGGGGGGAGTTCATTCCACAGTTTGGGAGCCAGGAGGGAGAAGAGTCTAGACAGGTTTGCCAGGGTGTTTGGGAAGCTGACCTATGGTAAGTGTGCGGGAAGGGGTGCTCACTGCTCACGCCCTGAGGTTAAGGGGTGTCATGCCCTTGATCGCCTTGAACTTCAGGTCATCACCTGTTTTGAACAGGATGCGGTGAAGGGAATGCACAAGGGGGGTGACATGAAACTGCAGGGAAGTTGAAGACCAGGTGTGCTGCAACATTCTGGAGCAGTTGTAGGGGTTTGAGTGAGCATGATTCTGGTTAATAGACACTACAGTATGTTGGATCTAGAACTAGAAGGTAATTTATATGAATTGTCTGTATATCTGTCTGGAATTTTACTGTGTAACAGTGTTGCTATTTATTTCTTCTCATCATCCCAACATCTATTATTTATGGTGGTGAATAATCTATTTCCCCCCTTTCTGTTAGTAAGGAGAAAATGGCATCAAAACTAGTCAGACAACCCGCCAATCAGAGGCCTCCTTACATTGGGTTTGATGTCATAGTCTGTGACAGTCATGGAGAAGAGGTCAGACGAGGACAGTCCAAGCTCTGATCTCAACAGGGAGATCAGGTCTGCATCAGTAGGCAGTTTTGGAAGGCCACTTAGAGGTGGTTCAGAGTCTGGAACACACAGTCACATCCACACACACGTTTTAATGGGTACACACCAAAAACCTGAGCCATAATGTAACATTGAGAGTGTAAAAATATCCCCTTATAGGGCCTTGAAATCAATTTTATGCTTATCATTCAGAAATCTATTTGTTTGAGAACCGCTGACTTACAAACATACAAATGAAAACACACACACTTTCATACCATGCTGGTAGTGCTGCAGGGTGAGGGTTGCACCATGGCCTCCACCCACAATGGTTGCCATGGTGATCTTCCTGGTGGCAAAGTCACAATGTCGCTTCTCATTCTCCTCTTTCTGCTGAATGTACAGGGTTGCATGAGTGCTGGGCGTTGAGATCACCTGTTAAGGGTTACAGCAAACTCAGTGGAATCAGCAATGATGACAAACACAGACACACATCCATAAACACATGCACAAACTTAACCCATTCAATCCGGGAACGCATCTCTGTCCTTTTAGATTTCTTTGGCTATTCAAAAATAGCAAATTTACAAGCTCAATGCGCGGCACCACTATGAGTTTGTAGATCAGCATTTTGTTTTTTAAATCTTGAACATTTGTGAAAATCTTTTAATATATATATTTTTAAAGCGGACATTTGTAATCTCAAATCTTTGCTTTTGGGGGTCCCTCCATGGAACTAAATATTTTGAGATGGGGGTCCGCGGCCAAACACATGTAATTTTGGGGGTCCTTGACATGAAAAAGTCTGAGAACCACTGATATAGCAACATACGTTTGTAGTATATATATTCAAAAATATGCACAAATTTTCATGGTTTTTCCAAAATAGCAGATCTACAAGTTCTTGGCGCGGCACTCGGTGCCGCTCTATGAGCTTGTATATCTGCTATTTTTGAATAGCCAAAGAAATCTAAAATGACAGAGATACGCTCCCGGATCATGTAGAAATGGTAATCACACACTTCTAATATTTATACATGCTATCATGGACCGAGAGGAGGTTGTACTGGTACAAACGCACATATTCAAAATACAAGCTCTAGTCTGTGTTTACCATCAGTCTCCTCGTCCCCATCAAACTCCGCACAAACTCCTTGAAAGCGGCTCTATCCTTCTCAGCGGCCTCTCTGTTGGACTTCTTTCCTCGTCCTTTCCCCTTCTTCCCTTTCTTTCCTTTCCCCTTTTTCTTAGAGCCGCTTTTCTCCGGCGAGTCGTCCTTCTTTTTGTCGCGCTCCTCTGTTCTACGGTCGCCGCTTTTCACACCATCTTGTCTCTGTCCTCCTTCCACATGGGAGTCGTATCTGCAGAAAAGGTGTCATATATAAAGTGGCATACTGTATATACTGTACATCACTGGTTCTCAAAGTGGGGTCCAGGGACTCCCAGGGGTCCTAGGTTCCAGGGGGTCCCCTGCTAAATTATTGATATTTCCATTCACTTCCATCTATTATAAAATTAAAGTTAAATATGAAATAAATGAGAAAACAAATTCCTTGAGGTTCTTTCTTGGCCTACTGGCAGTTCACACAATAAATGTGCTGCTGATCGAGCCCCCCCCCCCACACACACACACACACACACACACACACACACACACACACACACACACACACACACACACACACACACACACACACACACACACACACACACACACACACACAGACATCTCCTACAGAGCCATGCCATAAAAATGTTATCAAATGAGGGTCCATGGTCTAGTCACTAGTGCATATCGAACTGGGGTTCCTTGAAATTAAAAAATCACACCCTGTGTGAAGGAAGCGGTGCCTTTGATGAGTTTATTTAATTGGGTTATATATGAACTAAAGAAACAATGTTATATCCCTGTAAATGTATTCCAAAAATGTGTTTTACTAAACTCTGCGTCCTGGTGGCTGCACACTGCGCGTGCCGTGCTCAAACATACGGGGTCATGCTGAGGTCGTGCTCAAACATACACACAGACAAAGTCAAATGTAGAGCGGTTGGCACCGCTAAAAAGATCGAGAACCAGTGCTGTACGGAGTTGACATGGGATCAGAGGGCATGATGTACAATTAGAAAAACAGAGGTACAGTAGATTATGGACATGAAGTGAAAGTGTTGCAGAACTTCCCCAGTTTATCTAAATAATATATTTCAACAAAACGCGCGGTTAAAAATATGAAAACCCAGCACCTGTTGGTCTTCACTTCCTCATTCCTCCTGGTGACGCCCTCCGGAGATCTGTGTGACGTTTCCTTTTGGACGCTGCTTAAGGCCTTCCCCTCTGTGGTCCCTACAGTAGGCGGCTTACGGATGACAAACCTCGAGCGTCCACGCAAAATGTCCTGGACCTTGTTCTTCAGAACCACTTTTTTGTCCACAAGCGGTCTCCTGTGCAACACAGAAGTCACGTTCCCTTGCCTCTGAGAGCTAAGTCCCGTTTTCTTCTTCACGGTTCTCTTTTTCACCACAATCCTCTTCTTGGCAACCTTACACCTGATGAAATGAAACGTCAGTAGACAGTTAGACACTTCTTAAGAGCAGCGGTGTAAAAAGTACTCAATTGTTTTTTTACAGTACAAAAGTATTGCTATCAAAATTAACTTAAAGTATTATGTAGAATGTCCCTTTTCACAAGTTTTCAAATGTATAAACTGTATAAAACTCTTTTGAAAATAGCAGATCTACAAGTTCACAATGCGTCGCATCGCAACGCATTGTGAGCTTGTAGATCGGCTATTTTCAGATGGCCGAAATGTATTTAGGGCTGAAGTGGATAATGTATCTTTTGTAATAATAATCAAGTAACTAGTAACTACAAATTTTCAAATAATTGTAGTGGAGTAAAAGTATAATATTTGCCTCTGAGATGTAGTGGAGTAAAAGTGCTGCAAATTGGAAATACTCCAGTAGAGTAAACATACCTCAAAATTGTACTTAAGTAAAGTAATGTACTTACACCACTGCTTAAGAGTAAAGTATGTAGATAAAATTACAAAATAATGTGTTGACAATACTTTAAAGGGGAGCCTTTTCGTGTCAACTTCTCCAGCTTCCTCATGGGGAACAGGTCAATGACTTCCAGAACCGCTTCGACCCGGACTGGGTAAGGGAACCGCTCACTGATCCGCAGGTTCTTCTTCAGAACCAACATGGAAAATGCCTGCTCCTGGTTGGATTGAAGAAAAAGAGCCAAAAGACAATGAACATAACACGGAACACACACACGCACACGCACACACACACACACACACACACACACACACACACACACACACACACACACACACACACACACACACACACACACACACACACAAGCATCCAGACTATTTTGACACAGACAGTCTCATTCTAATCATCAATTTTTTAAACTCTAGGTCTGGACACCAAGCGGGGTCGCGGGAAGGTGATGGTGGGTTTGCAAATAGCCTGTGAATGCATTTTCTTTAGGTTTTTGGCAACAGATATAGGCTATACTGTATGCTTCCATTTACAAATGTGTACAGAAACACTTTTCCATAGCTTTTAAACTATGTGAAAGTATTTTTTTTGGGGGGGGGGGGGTTCTGTCTTTATTGATAGGAACAGTAGACTGACAGGAAATGGGGAGAGAGATGGGGGGGGGGGGGGGGGTGACACGCAGCAAAGGTCGTCGGGATCGGGAGTTGAACCTGCAACACGCTCTCAGGCCTAGGTGCCCAGACAGTTATGCCTTTAAACTATGTTAATAAGATAAAATATCAGCAGGAATCGCAGCGTTGTAAAAATCATTTCGAAAACATTTTTGTTTTCAAGGCTACCAATATATGCTTTAGTTTTTAAATATGCTTCATTTGAACTTACCTGGTTGGTGAGCTCAAGGTAGTGAAGTAGTTTGCTAACAGTGTCAGGGTCTAGACTCTCTACTATGGCTTCCCCTTCAAAAGTGGTCTTCTGGATCCGGCCTTCCATCATGGCGTTCTGAATGATGGTGACGATGTAGGTGTCTCTCTCTGCCAGACGGCAGTTCAGGCCCTCCTATTGTATGGAGGGGTGGATAGAAAGAGAAGTGGAAAAAAGAGGAAAAGGAAAAGGAAAGAACAGAGAGAAACAAGGGGGAGAGTTAATCGAACAAGAATAAAAATCTAATCAGTCGGTGACTGACGATAATGTTGTTAAACCATTATGCATCTCTATCATGGTTCATAAATCAGTGTACAACACCTGAACTGTATCTGTTCCAACTCCATGGTTGACAAATCTTAATATCCCATACCCAGCCTTTATTTACCCTAGGTAAAGGGAGTTCTAAAAAGGACTGAGTGGGTGATGACTTTTATCAGCCCTATAGGGCTGATATAGCAGTAGTTGGCCAATCAGCCCAAGCTAAAAAGCCACCACACATTTACCTCTCACTGTGAGTGGCCTCACTGCTGAAGGAACTGAACAATATCAAACATGTCAAAACAGTTGCTGGTGATCAAATGCTATTTTCTTGTCTTTGTTACTAAATAAGGCTATGGGTATAAAAACAAATGAGTACCCCGGGCATTTGTTGCAGCCCTTGGTAACCAATGTCGGACAATAATGAATGCCCCAGGTGATAATCCATATATACACTACCTGTTCCATGTCTTCCAGCTGCTTCTCCATCATACGGAGGTAGTTGTCACTATGGGATGGAGCTGTGATCACCCACAATCGTTTCTTACCTGAGGAGTACAGGGTGGTAATTATTCCATAATTCTTTATCTTAGATAGCTGTATACAGTACATATACATACATGTATACAATACATACATACATACATGTATACATACATACATACATGTATACATACATACGTACATACATACATACATACATACATACATACATACATACATACATACATACATACATACATACATACATACATACATACATACATACATACATACATACATACATACATACATACATACATACATACATACATACATACATACATACTCTATGCACACAGTAAAATCATCAGTGTTGTAATTTAACTTTAACTAACAATTGTCCCAAATGTGGACAATGAAAAAACCTTTTAAAAAAATAAATCATTATGGATAGTTAATTACCAGCGAAGTTAGCCAGGAAATCAAGCTCTGGCGCCAGGTTTGATGATGGGTCCTCTCTCCCCCTGTTTTCTTCTGGTTCCCTGTTTTCCTCTGGTTCCCTATCCTCATCCAGCCCTAGCCCCCGACCCAGCCCCTCCAGGTCCGAATAGTCTCCCCAGTCCCTTACATTGGGGTCGAAATGATCCTTGGGCTCAATGGGCTGGCTTTGTCTTTTCCCTGTCCGCGCTGCAAGCAAGGTTGAGAAGTTGCAGCCCCACAGAAGGACAAGCAGCAGCAGCAACCATTTGGAATGATACAAAATAGACATTGTCTTCAACCTGCTAGTTTTGTTGATTAGCCGGTTCGATCAGCTAGAATCAAGTCACAAATAATCCTTTAGCTGTACACATTTGTGTACTTCTATATCACCATCAATAAAAAGATAGGATCTTGTTCTTAGTAGGTCATAGGTTTTGGTATTGCATCTGAGGCAGTGTTGTCCTGGCTTCTAAAACTTTTAACCTACTTTCCCAATCCTTATTGTAGACTCAAAAAGGGACAGAGAAAAAGTTCTAGGACCTGATATTCCTCCTTTGCTGCCAGAACTCCCAGATGAAAACAAAAAATAAACTAAACAAAAAACAGTACAGTTTCAAGTCAAAAGTGTCTTGACATCTGGAGAATTTAAAATCCTTAAAAAACAGCTCAAATGCTGGAGTGCATTCCACAGGGAAGAGAAGGGAGCACCAAACACAGCTGGGCTGTAGCACTGCTGCCTGTTCTCTCTACCAGAGAGACTGAGACTTGAAGGAGACTTTGCAAAGTCCTCTGTTGCACACGAGCATGCACACACACACACACACACACACACACACACACACACACACACACACACACACACACACACACACACACACACACACACACACACACACACACACACACACACACACACACACACACACACACACACACACACACACACACACACACACACACACACACACACACCCCTGGTTCACATTATAGCCAAGCGTTGTTAACAGGAAACTCCTGGAATTTTCTTTAACTTCAAAGCATTTTCTTTCTGAAGAATCTCCCTCTCACTCACTCTCTCACTCTCTCTGTGTGGCGCTGCTAATACACACACACACACACACACACACACACACACACACACACACACACGTGCGCGCACACGCATGCATGCACACACACGCACTTATGTACGCACACACTGCAGATTCACATGTCTCATAGCTGACACATACAGTAGCATACAAGTCTCTAAAACGCACATGCATGCACACAACCACACGCGAAAGCAAACACACATTGAACTTGATAGCTTCATTTGACCGCTTTAATGTCAACATCAGTTGACTCGAGGTTTTACTTCTGCTGCAGGTCAACACAATAATATTCATTGTGGGGGCCTTGCACAAAAGACCCCAATATGTGGAATCAAGTTTGACAGTTCAATTAAAACATGATGTGGCTCAGAGTTATGCAATGCACCCTAATAACCTTTTACAACAGCTGGTCTAGTTTACTCAAGGGGATAACATGTAATAAGATCCAGCAAGAGACAAATGTTTTTCTTTGCTTCCCTTCAGATTTCTGCAAGTGATATTATTGGCTGAAATCAGAAAATGCCTTAGTTAAGCTTGATTTATACACGTCATAATTGATTTGTACTTCGGCGGTGCGCCAGTGTCATGCACTGAAAATAGCTTCTCTACAAGTTCAAACGCGTTGCAGGCTTCTTTTGTGTAAACATTTGGAGGCTGCTTCTCTGGGTAAACTGATTCTGTAACATGTACTGTAGACCTGAGAAAATCCATAAACGTTTGCTTACAGTCTTTACATCCCCTCTGATTAAGGGTACCGTTAATTAGGTTACCCCACATTAAACCTATTTTGGGCATGTTGTTATAAGCCAAACAAATAGCCGATCTACGAGCTCACAGCGTGCGGCAGTACAACTCGCTGTGAACTTGTAGATCGTGTAGCTCTAGACCTCTGCAGATGCGATACAATGCTCGGTCATCCTCTTGCATCCTCGAACAGCTCTTATCTGTTTGTTGATGACACTGTCGATGTTTATTACTCCTTTTCTGATGCACGTACTGGACAGAACATAACTAAACACTAACAGTGCACGCGGTGCAGCATGCAACCTCTTGTCAGCTCGTCAAACACAATATAACAACGGTGAAACCATGTATCAATAAAGGCATATTAATAACGCCGGTATTACAGTACGTAATATCGGACCAAAAGTACAGAGATGGCAAATAACCAATGAGCCTGAATGAGGTGTGCCAATTTCTTTTTAACTCCAAAAATAGCAAACAACATATGCACAGAAATATGTGTTAATATATATTTTTCAATGGTTTAGGGTTTCATTCCCCTTTAAATCTAAATAATTCACTGATCTGACCGTAACAGCAGTTTTATTTCTCAATGAAACCTTCACACAGCAGATATTGTTTTCAGGCCTTGTTGTGACTATCAAAAACATTGCACAATGCAGCATTAACTTGATGATCTTAATAACAAATACTGTCTACGTACAGTATTGAACAGAACCACTGACTGTTGGTCATGCTCATTTCATGACTAGAAATGTATTTTATATAAAGATGCACTCTCGAATGTTTCATGTCCTACCCAGGATTCAAACCCAAGTCCACTGCACAAGTGCTGAAATTGTTACCACTGAGCTAATAGACCTTCAACTTCTTACTCATGGGATAAATTATATTTTGTACAGAAGATTAAGAATCTGCACACCAGTATTGCTGCTCCCAAATGCAATTTTACTTGGTAACGTTTCGAGTCACCATGGCTCTTCCACTTCCTCAGACCTTCACACAAAGTGAAGACAGTCATTTTTAAACAGTGTCACATCTTAATCACCAATCACCACACCTGTGAGGCTGTGACCAACCACAATAAAAAAGAGAAAGAAAAGCCAAGAAAAATAAAACAAAGTGTCTTTAGGGTAAAAAGCTGAAATGAGTTAGGCGTAGCAACAAAACATTCCTCTGTCAGACTCAGAGGCTGATAAGTAGAAACAGATGAACCAACATCAACACTGTCTGTCTGTCTGTCTGTCTGTGTGTGTACACACACACACACACACACACACACACACACACACACACACACACACACACACACACACACACACACACACACACACACACACACACACACACACACACACACACACAGAGAGAGAGAGAGAGAGAGAGAGAGAGAGAGAGAGTGCGTGCGTGCGTGCGTGTGCAAATACAGTGGATGACAGATAATAATAGGATAAACAACATAGGCTAATGATGACAACAAAGCCCCTCTGCGTCTGTAGGTCAGGTGAAACACTTGCATATCATGACCACGAGGAGGCAGTAAAGGCATTGATCACTGTTCGTATTTTTAGACTTTGCTGCCACCTGCAGACAGAATCTGATGTTTCATAAATTGAAGGTAATGCATGTAAGATCAGTCAGAGTAGGCTTAGGCTACATCAGTGGTTCTCAAACTTTTCAGGCCGCGACCCCCCAAAAATCATATTTAAACTGCGGACCCCCCCCCACCCTGACAAGCACTTGGAATTGTAGGAATTGAGGCATTATGGTACATTTTGTTAGGCTCGTTCCACTGATAAATATTGTGAAAATAGCTGATCTACAAGCTCACAATCAGCTATTTTGAAAATGGTTGCCTCTGTCTTATATCATTTGTCAATTTGGCCAATGTTTGACCAGTTTTTATTGTATAGTTTGTTGACTATTTTTGATGTTGATAGTCTTTTCTATCTTGAGGTACCACTGGGCTACATGACAGTGTTGTGTTAAGATGCATTTGCTTGGGAAGTCACTCACCTTAAATTTTCCTAATTCATGACAGTGTAGATGTGCATTTTCTTGGGAAGTTCTCCTCAGCTTTTGAAAAAAAGTATGGGATGTATTGTCTACTGACAGACCAAACGCTTCTTCTACGAATGGAAGCGTTTGAAAATTCTAAGTCAACAAACAGTCTGTCTCGAGAGACTAATATGAACGTCTACACAACCATTGGGTGCCACTTGCATATCCGGTCTACAGAGGATGC
Organism: Gymnoscopelus microlampas; assembly: GCF_963454915.1. NCBI lineage: Eukaryota > Metazoa > Chordata > Actinopteri > Myctophiformes > Myctophidae > Gymnoscopelus > Gymnoscopelus microlampas. The sequence continues at coordinate 24,642,037 of NC_139958.1, forward strand.
GGAAACAAAATAATGACAGGATATTGCAATATAGGCGGGCCCATGGGCGGGCCAGATAGCATTGACTGCGGAAAGACTGGTGACGCCAGGTGCCACTCACACTCTGACGCCTTTATGACGTCACACTTTACCACGCCCCACCCGGAAATTCACTTCGTTTTGACAGAAGCAGCAGCAACAGAGCACCATGGTTCCTCCAGTCGCAGTGTCGCCTCTTATCAAGGTAAAACAGCAACAACATGCGTTATATGACGGCATTAAGTCTCCTTTAATTCCTTATTTGCTGTAAACTGTAAGAGACTTGACCTTTTACATCGTGCATTTGCTTTGCAAATCAGCTGGCAACCTGCTAGCAGTCATGCTAACGGTTGTTAGCATAGTCTGCATGGATGACATTGACAGTTCGAACAGAGGAATCGCTCCCAGTAGTTCATCTATCAAAGTATTTACATTTCAACATGTCGTCTTTTAACATGATGCATCGGAATGTTGTCATTGTGATTATAGACTCATAGAACCATGTTACCGAACACCTGGTTACTTATACACAAGGTCACTGCAGTTAGAGAGTTGGAATTTTGCCAATAAGCTCACAGTGCATCACGATGAGACCTGTTGTTCTGAGCTTGTAGATCTGCTATTTTTCGGCGAGGGATGGATAAGCATAAATCAGTGAATATCTGTGCTCATGACAGTTTATAGAAGGTCAAGATGTTTCAATTGATCATTTTAGCAAATATGGAGTAGATCGAGCCCAATGTACTGTCCACTTTTCCTTAGTGCCCACTCTTCTTATAACCATTTTAAATAGCCCTGTTCAGATTCCAATTAGTCTACCCCCCACTCACCTTGATCTAAACACTTCTGCCTTGTTTTGAGCTACTGTATAATGTCAAGCTTGTCACTTTTATGAGAGATAAATTAAAAAGCTCAGAAAATATATGTTCTAGACTTACAGTAGCTATCATGATGTGTTATTGTTAACACTGGCTAATCAGGCTGAATCTTTTATTTCAGACGGCCAGATGGTCGGCCTTGTTCCTTGGCATGTTGTATGGCAAACAGAGGTTTGGTAAGTATGTGTTAAATGCATGAATCGGCGTGTCTGTTAGGGATGGGAGATATTGACACAATAACATTTCTCAATTTTGGTCCAAATACTACTACTCATAAATAATTAATGTGCTGAGTTTTGGAGGATGACTGTTCAGGAGATATTGACACCAGAAAATGATGTGAAATTATCATTAGCAATGTGCATCCTTTCCTAGTATGGACATGATTCAGAACAGCAGGTGCGCCTAAAAACAATTCTGCAGTTGGTGTTGTACATGCAGTGTAATCATGCACATTGAATTCAAGCGTGTGTTTAACACTTCAAATGACTGTCGTGCAGAGTACCTGAAGCCCATTGCTGCAGAGGAGAGGGAGATTGAAGAGGCAGAGAAGAAGGCCCGAGAGGAGCAGGAGCGAATCTACAAACAGCTGTCTGAAGGTAACACCCCCCCCCCCCCTATCTTTCTCTATTACATATTATTTAATTGCTTATATTAGTGCAGTGGTTTTCAACCTGTGGGTCGGGACCCCTAGGAAGGTCCCTGTGGGGGTCCCCAGATGACAGTGAAGTGACAATTTAAGGACTACCTTTAAAAAAAAAAAAAAGACCATTACTGCATCAAAAGTAATCGACAAACTATAGGCTACTATAAAAACCTGTCAAACATTGGTCAAATAACAGGGGCAAAAAGATCTACAAGCTCACAATGTCTCACAACGCAAGGTGTTGTGAGCTTGTAGATCTGCTATTTTCACAATATTTATCTGTGGAACAGAGTCAAACTAAATGTAATGCCTCAACTTCTACAGTTTTAGTGCTTGTCAGGGTGAGGGGTCTCCAGTTCAAATTTGATTATTTTGGGGAGTCGCAGCCTGAAAAGGTTGAGAAACACTGTATTAGTGGGCAACACACTGACAGAATTGTATCTCTTTCTCTCCTCTGCAGCAAATTCCGACACCATCCTGAAGTAAATGCCTATGGACCTGGTATAATAATGTTCTGTCAATAAAATGACCAAGTTATTTTTCATTTATTGGAGTCTCCTCTTTTCTTTATTTGATTCTCAATCTCAGGGGATGGGAAGTTGCAGTAATGTAATACTTAAGTGTTCGTTTATTGGTGTGTGCCAATGTGAGTGTGTAAATGTGAGTATACTGTATTTTGGGTCTAGCACTCTGAGAAAACCCCTCTTTTTCTTATTTAGTAATACTTTACAGTTTACACCCTAGACCCTGTTGATCAACAGCACGCCCCTAATTCTGTAGTGGCTCCTTCTCTCCTAAAGACTTAAGCATATACTGTAGATCTTCTGTTTTCCGTGCACAGCGGCACGCAACTAAGTATAACTAAGGCTTTAATCTCTGCAAAGGAGGGAATATCTTGGGAAATATTTAGCTATTTACTGGCAGACATTATGTGTTTGTGTGTTTTTACATGTCCAGTGTAAGATGAGCCCAGAGGAAAAGCGTGGTGGTAATCCTGCCCTATTTTAGCAGCAGCAATCCCAGGATTGAGGTCAGGGCCCAGTGGCAGAAAGTGCAGTGTGGACAATACTGTATGTGTATTGTACAATACACCCGTCAATTTGATCACTACTCTGTCTTAAGTGGTTGTTTTATCAATTTGCTGTTGTGTTTTTTTTTTGTGTGTTTTTTTTAAATATGTGTGTATATTAGAGGTGTTACAGTTAATCAAATTGATCTATTGAACAATTATACAAAATATTTTAATGTAATACATTTTTTTAAATGGCCAAAAATAACAGATCTACAAACTCATGTGTCAAATTCACAATGCAAAGCATAGTGAGCTTTTGGATCTGTTATTTTGGCAATTTTCAAAATCAATTTGATTTTCTTTACACGTTGATTCGTTTATATAAAAATATGCCCAAAACGTGCTTATCGATTATGTAATTAATCGAAAAGCATTAAGCAGCCCTACTTGCATATCACTATCTTTTTCTTGTCAATGCATGCTTGATAGAAAAAGGAATACATAGATTATACTATACAGGTCAAGTATTTCATTTGGTTCTACAGAAAGCAAATATATTGACATTTTTACAAAAGATGTATGTTTGGGGAAATCTTTAGTTTTCTGCCCCCACCATTTAGATATATGTATGTATGTATATGGGTAGACTGAATACTGTAAATCTATGACACTTAATAACCTTGGTGCTGAGATATGGCTATTGTATAAGCCGCTTTGCTCACAGGTGAGTCACCAGCGACCTAGGCAAGTTCAACAGGCATGTCCAGTGAGGCCACAGACAACAATGCATTCGTATTAAACAATGGCCCTTTGACTCGTTAAGGCTAAGGAACTGAACAGGAAACCTAACTCTTAAGATTATCATTAACAATAGGGGTGCATGTATGTAAGGGGGGAAAAAAGATTCATCACAATTTAAACTAAAGTATACAGTCAATGAGATCTTAGTTCAGAAAGTATCATAAAAATACATTTGCTTTATTGGGTAATAATTATACAGAGGACATAGAGGTGAGCTTTATGATACAGTATATTATGTGCCTTTACAATAATCAGCAGCATAAAGGGTAAGATGTATTCCCCAATACATTGTATCAATACAACTGAATGGTTGAGAGCCCATCCATGAAAATTGGAATTAAGAACATTTTCTGACAAATACATGTTTCTTAGTATGGGCTTATGTTTCATCTACGACAACAAAAACAATTCAAGACTTATCACACTGAGTTAAATTATCTATTTGTAATCTAGAAAGATATTTTTGATATATTTACAGTGACATTTCGACAGTAGGGAATAGGGATTAATTCAGCTGTTCCTCAAAAGTCTGTGGTGGCCAGCGAAAATCTCTATTTGTCTTCAATGTTGTCATGTTTTGTGAGAGAAATAAGCAACCAGGTCTAGGAAAACAAGACCAAAAGAAGCAACTATAGGCCACATGAGCACTTCAAGCTATTTGAAAATAGACGATCTACAAGGGGGTCCGGGGACCCCCGCGGTCTGGGACCCCCAGTCCCAGCACCTGTGTGTTGGAGCGCCTCAGCGCGGCCGCAGAGTTCATGTGCAACCTCTTCCAGAGAGAGATAGACACTAGAAACTCTGCTGGAGACACAAAACGTAAATGTACTTGAGTACTGTACTTAAGTACAGATTCTGAGGATGTGTACTTTACTTGAGTATTTTTTTTAATACTTTGATACTTATTACTCTTTCTTGAGTACATTTCCAAGACAAATATTTCACTTTCCCTCAAGTACATTTCTAGGAAGGCTGTAAAGTACTGACTACTTTTAGGTTGGCTGTTTTTTTTCCTTCCCTACAATTGTACTTTTACTCCACTACAATTCTTGGAACACTTTAGTTACTAGTTACTTTGATCTACTTCAAGCTCACAATGTCACAATGGGTTGCGATGCGACGCATTGTGAGCTTGTAGATCTGCTATTTTCAAAAGATTTTTATAGAAAAAAAATATACAGCTTTTTAAATTGTTGATGTGGAAGGACCTGCCATTATACTGTTCAAATAACTATATGTGAAATCATAAGAATACACAAGTAGTCCCAGGTAGAGCGTGTTCATGCTTAAAATGGGACATTATAACAGATATACATAATAGGTGTTTCTGTTGTAATTCATATTGCCTGGAATAGGGTTAAATATCTGTTGGCAAATGCCTATGGTGAGATATACGGTATGTATAAAAGTTCTGGGTCATAATAGTTGGTGGCAGCCTGGTGCAGTTACAAACATGACCTACTAGAATACACGCACAAAAGCATCTCCGCCCTGTCTGCTACTTGTGGCTTATGGACATGGTTATGGTCCTCAGGTAATGTTCCGAGGCATGGAGGCTCCTGTCTCCTGTTCTTGGTTCAGTTGGCCCTCATGGGTGAAGTCCCTCAAGGACCAACTATTGTCTTGTTTGGTGTTTGTAGGAAATGAACAAATGAATATCCGGGGTGCTCCCTCAGTTCATCACCATGATGATGACATGCATATTCAGCTTTCATTACAATTTAACAGCATTTGCTATCTTGCCTTGGAGGTGAGACTAACTGGTTGGCCGTGGTGGTCGTTACATTCTGAGGTTAGTCCATCACCTGCCTAGTGCACAGCTTAGTTTTTGGTCTTCTAGCACACTGTGCATGTCGAGGAGCCTCCACCCGGACCGGCTATTTAGAGACAAAGAATACATCAAGTCAATGCAGTTGTATTTCATAGACCATTTTGTAATGCAGAGTAATTGGTTAGTTCACAATGTCTACTTGAATGCTTTTCTGAAAGCATACTCCAAGGATAACCCTATTGCCAGGCTAAAATGATTCCGTTGAACGATTATTATAATGCAGGAATTATCTGACTGAATATCCCTCGAGGTGTTGTGTCACCACAAGCAGCAAACAGTGGTGGAATCACGACAAGCAAATGACAACCCTCAAATATATTACCATAGTGCAAAAGATACGATTTGTTAAAATCCTGACATCATTTCCCATGATAATCCACAACCCTGGCTGTGAGCTCAGTGAGTTGAGAACTACTTTTTACCGATTATTGGGTATTTGGAGGCATATTCTCCCGTTCTAGCGGTCCACTGCTTCCTGTTATTCAGAAGACCATCATACATGGGTTGGATTTGTGGATGGAAGCGAGCAAACTCCTAAACAAAAGAGTGAAGGATGACATTTAGATTGTGTACAGTATTGTCATGTCTTTACACAAACCTAAAGCGGCTGCCAAAATCAGTTTGAATGAGAGCTCGTGGATGCCTTTTTGTTTCAGTGAAAATGATTTTAAGCTTATATCTTTAGCTTGAAAGAAAACCTGTGGGTTGTATTTTCAGTTGAAATTAGATAAAGAATGCACCCACAAGGTGCAGGTCACCGGTTTGTAAGACTAGAACAAATAATGTCAAGACTGCAGACTCCTCTGTAACTGATCATTGGTCATCAACATGTTTTGGCCTGTTTCAAAGAAACCCTCCTAAAATCTGTTTCATGAAAAATTGTTGTGCAGTTCATCCAAAATAAAATAAAAACATACAGCCCCTTATTATTTACCCAGAGTGGTATGTATATTATCCATCGAGAAACTAGAAGTCGTCTCTTTCCAGAAATCCTGACATCATTTCCCATGATAATCCACAACCCTGGCTGTGAGCTCAGTGAATTGAGAACTATTTTCTACCAAAGAATGCCCATCAGCTGTTTCATCTATGTACAGAAGGAAGCATGGCAGTACTCATGGAAGAGATATGTTAGCCCATCAACTGACCGGTCTTAAAAAAAACTGAGTTTAATTAATAACTGAGATCTTTACCTTGTAGACAAATGTGCAGACAAAGTCAATGAAACCACACTGCAGCTTGGGAAAATTTCCCAATTGCCCCCTGTCCAACATGGGCTGGGGGTAAAAGAAAGAAACAGATTTTTAGAATAAACATGCTTTCTCGCTGTCCTGGACCTCACTTTGAGAATCATTGCTCTAGGGGCTAGTGGACTTTGATGGTCATATCAAAAACACTGGATGTTCTATAACTCAACATCCAGGAATCATTTGTTTGCTTCAATCTATCTCACAAAGACATGCATGCACGAAGGAATGCATTGAGTACATGCTGTAGATACACACATACTGTAAATACATAAACTTACAATAGGATGCTTTCCCAGTGTTTTTATCTCCAATTCTCCCTGGACCCAGAAATCTTCTGCTTCCATCAGGGCAGCCTGCAGGGGGTGCGTGTGTGCGCACGCACGCACATGTACACACACGCACACAGAGAGAGAGAGAGAGAGGGAGAGAAAATGTATTTAGTTATTTTCCACCACTGCTCGTTATTCATTTCATTTCACTGTTTTATCATTATTGTTTACTTGTTTTCTTTTTTTTGTTTTTAACATGTAGCACTTAGAGATTTGTTTCAAATATAAAGTGCGTTACAAATAAAATGTATTATTATCATTATTATTTACTGCAAGTCTCACACTTCATTCGTTTTTAGTTTTTTTTTAGTTCAATGATTGTGTGGTCCTTGCTCGTGAACTCTTATGTGAAGGTATTAGTGCTCCTCACCTTGCTATGTACATCCCAGGGTTTGGTCGTAGCTGACATGTCACATGCCGTCATCATCATTGCCCTAGGGGAAATCAAAATAACAGATTTGTCAGTATGTGCTCTTCACTGATAACATAACTTGTAATAAATAATCATGTTCTGGAAACGGTAATGAACTGAACATTGTATTGAATGTTATGAGCTTGGCATAGTGTCTTGTAGAGACACTGCACGACTCTGCACGTTTAATGGCTAAAGACATCCACAAACCTGCGTACGTGTACGTGTACGTGTGCGTGCGCATGCGCGTGTGCATGTTACACTCACGTGACAATCTCTTTCCTTGTTTGTTCTAGGGACATATATTCTATCCACTTCTTCTCATCTGTGTAAGTGTGAGATAGGTCAACAATCTTCTGGAACATGCTTCTCTTCCTAGGTAGGAGGAAATGGATTACGATTTAAAATAATAACTACATAATAACAGTAGCTCCTGACACAAGATTCTTATATCATCACTCTGTTCACCCTGAGTTGGTATTCTGTTGTCTACCATTTCCTCATTCGCATTTCATAATAAACAAATACAACAATCCTGAACTAGTGTGTAAGCAGGGAAATGTGCAGATTAACTAGATTAACTACTGTATTATAAAAAGCCACAGATAGCAAAGAGATAAGAAAGGAGTAGAATGCAGAATAGTTACCATGGAAAAGCAAAGGGAAAGAAACAGCACCCTAAAGTCTTTGCATTGGTTCTGCGATGCTGTTTAAAAACAAATCCCAGTTTCCACCCAGTTTTAGCCCATTCATTGAATTCAGATGTCACCAGACGAGACGTACAATATCAATAGGCGGAGATCTCTGATCTTCTGGCTACACAAGACTATGTGAGGAAACAAAACAGTGTGGGCGAGACGAGTGTGAGGTGTGGTACTGACTTGAAATACACAGTCAGATCAGTGGAAATGATGGCAACGTCCATGAGGTGCATGACAGTTTCAATTTGCCGCTTGTTGAGGTTCTCGAAGATGTTCATCATCTATAGAGTTGAAGAGATGAAACAGAGGGGATGAAGAGAAACAGAGAGTTACAAGTAGGGTGGCTGATGGGCATGATTCATGAACTGCTGTAGGTGATTTGACAAACTGTATCCTACCCTACTCGCAAAAATGTTCATTCCTATTCCTTTTAATTTCCTGGAAAGTAACAGTTTTGCACATACAAGGTTTCCACCCGACAGATACAGTGTTGTTTTGCACAAATTTGCAGACATTCTGCATATTTTCAATATCCTCGTTGAAAGTTGAGTAGGGTGAGAAGTATGCTCACACCAGGACTAATAACACAAGTAGATTGCATGCTACAAAGCTAACAAGTCTAAATGCTCACCTCATCCTCCAGGACCCACTTGCTAATCTCAAGAGTGTGCCGCTCCAGCATGGAGGTACCATGCAGTTTAGCCAAAGCGTTCCCTGAGCTGCCGGGGTAGATAGAAACAAATGTTTAACCACAATATGAATATGATAGTCTTTTTCTGATAAAAGCATTCAAATTGGTTCCGCACAATCGTCTTAGAACAAAGTCCAGAGATAGGTTTATCTCACTTTGCCTAACATCCCGGAGCACAATGAACATAATGTTTAGATATTATAATTCTTCCTGTTTTCCTGCCATGTAACTATATAAAAGTTTAGCTTTGATATGTGATCAAGCTGCCACATGTTGCGAGCTTGTAGATCAGCTATTTTTGGTACATGACACTGCATGCAACAAAGTATATCAAGCCATTAACAAGAAAAGGTTGACTTACTTCCTCTGGTAGAGATTGGTCATTGGTCTGTGGTCTAAATCATGGCAGAAGGCTGCTGTGATCATAGCCATCACCTCCACGTCAGTGTAGTATCGCTTTAGGCACCCCGTCTGGACACGCGCACACGCGCACACACACACACACACACACACACACACACACACACACACACACATACACACACACACACACACACACACACACAATGAGAAAGAGACAGTTTCTGGACCAGGGCCCACTTAAATACTTGATCAGACTCTGTTTAACCACTTGAACCCAGCATCGATATTCTTGGCCCAAAATAGCAGATCTACACACGTTGTGAGTTTGTAGATGTGCTATTTTTTTAGAGAGATTTGGTGTAGACGGAAAAAACGTTTCAAGTACAGAGCCAACTCGGGTCCAGTTTACTAAGTCTAGAGGGTTTTAAGTGGTGACATATAGTACCTGGACTAATTGTCGTGTACTGTACGTGAAAATCATTATTGCTACTATACCGTTAAGAGTGTGAACATGGTTTGTCCCACATTGAAGCCATGGCGCCAGTCGTGGTAAGTGAGTTTCCTGTGTCCCTTCATGAGTGAGTACATGAAACGGACAAGCGGCTGGGCAGAGACAGAAGAAGGGGAAGGTCAAGTTTTTGAATGTGCTTTAAGGTTTTTTAAAAATGGGGTGTCACAAAGTGACAGAAAGACACACACATGACATCCTGTCCTGCTGGGTTGGGTGCTGGATCAAACTTCAACAGTGAAAAAACTGTAAAATCCACACGCCAGAATGCTGCTCCCATTGTGGATTTAAAAAAAAAAAAAAGTCCACAATGGGAGCAGCTTTAAGGTTTTTACAACAACGGAACAGTGCATAAAACAGCTCATCTGTTTAACTAAAAACTTAGATGTGGTGCTGGAGCTGAATAAAACAGTATGAAACAGAACAAACAGCAGCTGCACACTCAAAGCACTGTGCAGATAGCTTTAAGTTTAATGCAAGCTTTCGGTTGACCCTATTTAGGCATACAAGGACAAGTGAAAGGGTTCGTGCAGTGTCATCACTTAGCCAATAGCCAATCCAAGGCATCTGCGACCAACAATCCAGTGACTAGATACACATCAAGGGAATCGTAGTGCCAAATGTAGTGTACAACAGGGGCCATATTCAAGGGAATTGTAGTCCTAGACCTAGTGACTACAGCAGCCTTAAGGTGACTCCACCAAACAGACTACTTCAGACTACAACAGACTGCAACAGACAGGTAATGTGTTGGCAAAAGTTGGCATTTTTGCCAACAGATTTAGGTGCGGTGGAGAGCTGCCTTTAGACACAAGTGTCACAAGTTGTATTGTATTGTATTGTATTGTATTGTATCGTATTGTATCGTATTGTATCGTATTGTATCGTATTGTATCGTATTGTATGTATTACTGATGAATTGAGTACAATGGACCATAATGGAAACAACCCCCCTGGGTATT
>NC_139958.1:24654938-24677438 GCF_963454915.1 Gymnoscopelus microlampas
GCCTGAGGGGGTGGGGGCGGGCTATGTTAGTGCAGTGAGTGGCAGTTGGGGCAAACCACAGAGGGGCAAACGCAGTCCCCACAACATCATTTACGATTCTGTGCCTATCGGTACATAACTCGGACGGCGCTTAAGTCGACTAGCAGACCATCGGCCGGTCGTCGCGGGCACTCGCGCCTGGAGGCGCTCGGGCGCGACTTCCTCGGCCTCAAGGTCTGCTGAGTCGGCGCGCCTCCGTCATGGTCCAAAACTATACTTTATCGGCGAAAAAAAGTAGTCCGCGGTTGTTTGAAAAAGTAATGTCCCAAGTGGGAGTCAAACCCAGACTCCCAGTGGTAGTGGATGGGGAGTCCAATGATTATCGAAGTGCGCCACTGAGGCTGGTATGTGTGTTTATCCATGTTGTTGTTGTCGTCGCCATCCTCGCATCGCAGCCCCGCGCCTAAAAACAAGCGCTCCACTTCTAATCTCCCTGGAATGCCAATCTCCCTGTGACATATATATAACCTCCTATCTCCATATATATATTTATTTCTGTAAATTAAACCTACTTGATCATACTTCAGCGTCAGACAAAAGCATGAAAAGTAGCAGATCTGCAAGCGTTTTGAGCTTGTAGATCTGCTACTTTTGCTACTTTTGAATTTGAATCCTGAAAATTATCAGTTTTGGACATATGAGGTTTCCACCCGACAGAGATGATGTACTTGTTCTGAAGGTGTGGTGTTCTTGCATCTCTTACCTGGAATTTGAACATTTCCTCCTCAGCTGGATTAATGATGTTACAAATCTGTAGAGCAGGAGAGTAACACATTGCTCGTCAATTTGATCCCACAGTACATTTAGTAAATGAGATGTACTGTACGATGAATGAGAGACGACGATGAATAAAAAGTGACTCACCACGCCAGTCGAAGCGACGTAGTGAGGCAGGCCACTGACTAACGCCCAGTGGTCGTCAGGGGGAGTCCTGGGGGACAGAACAGCATGGTGAGATGTTGTGCACAAACACATAGGATTGTAAGGGATCCTTGGTCACTGATTTGTCCTGCAATTCAGATAATGTGCCCTGATACATGTATGTCCATTAATGCAATGGTTGTCAATCTTTTTTTAAATAGAGAGAGAGAGAGAGAGGAGAAAAAGGGAGAGAGAGAAAATCTTTGATCTATTATCTTAGTGAGTTTTTATGATTTTAACCCAATATTACTTAAAAATACCGCCTCTAAAGGGACACATTCTTCAAGTGAGAAACTTTACTTACGGGATGACTTTGATGTCTTCTTTTCCATGCAAAATGTAATCAATGATTTTGTAGAACTTTATCTCCTACGGAATAAAACAGAAAAGTTACCAAGAATGACTGAATTGTGTTACCTCTGTAATACCTGGTATGCTACTTGTATAGCCTATTATACCACAACAGTTAATGTGTAGTAAGTAGTTCTACATGGCAGCCCTATTTTGGGCATGCATGTCATTATAGGCGAACATTTTCAAATCATATCAAACATTTTCAAACTTTTCAACACATAGTGAAGATAACAGATCTATAAGCCCACAATGCACCGCAATGCAATGCGTTGTGAGCTTGTAGATCATTTTCATCGTGTGATGAAGAATAGGTATGTCTTGGTTAAATACAGTACATACCCTTCCGTCAGGAGTCACAGGGCCAGTGTATGGTGCCATGTCTCCCATCAGCACCGGCCAGATGTCAAAGAACTCCTACGAGTAGACAGGAATGAAAAGAAACACAAACATCAGCACATACGCATACACACATGCGGTGGTGTGAAGTAACTAAGTACATTTACTCAAGTACTGTGCTTAAGTAGAATTTTTAGGTATTCTTTACTGGAGTATTTTTTTTTATGTATAATAAAAATAATTAAGTTTTTTACGTCAGTGGCAGTATTGGTTAATTACGTTAATTACGTCAGTGGCAGTGAATGAGTTAATCAAGTAACATTCTTAATGCAGACTTTTACTTGTAACAAAGTATTTCTACATTGTGCTATTGCAACTTTTAATAACGTAAAAAAATAATCAGAGTCTAGTCTAGTGCCTACTTCCAAACACGCACGCACACACGCACGCACGCACGCACGCACGCACGCACGCACGCACGCACGCACACACACACACACACACACACACACACACACACACACACACACACACACACACACACACACACACACACACACACACACACACACACACACACACACACACACACACACTCACACTCTCTCTCTAGTTCATTACCTTCACTTTTGTCATGTCTAATAAGCCAACAGAGTAGCGGTCACAGTTGAGGTAAGTTCGGACTGTATACAAGGCTTTGTGGAACTGTCGCTCAATGTCTGTCAGCTCTTCGAACACCTTGGTTGCAGAAAATAGCAGGAGCTGGGGAGAAACCATACTCTAAGTCATACTTTCATGCACATGAGTGAGATAATAGATGTATGGTTCTCAACCAATGGTTCTCAAATATGTTTTCATGTCAAGGACGCCCCAAAGTGATTTGTATTAGGCTGCGGACCCCCATTTGACAATATTTGATACCAATAGTAGGTAATGTTCATTCTAATAATGTACATTTTCTCATTGGATTACCTTCTGGTAAAATTATTGCAAAATTAACCGCTTTCAACCCGTTGTCCCTAATTTCTAAAAAAGCAAAAGATCTAGATTGGCTAATTTCTCTATTTTGATATGTGCTTAAGTGGTTAAACTGTTCCTCATTTTGCTGGGGACCCCCTGGAGAACTCCCTCAAAGACCCCTGGGGGACCCCACCTTGAGAACCACTGGTACAAACAACAACATAATCACAGAAATGTAATTGTTAAATAGTTGCATTTCAAAGGATACATTTAAACCCCATCTCTACTGACAACATTCTATCTAAAGCCTGACCGATATCAGTCAGGGCCAATATATCAGCCTTCTCTGGCAACATCGGTTTTGCCAATTATGCAGCAGCTGTGTCCTGATGTTTCCTAAAAAGTTCATAAATAGGCCATCTACAAGCTCACAACACTTCACAATGCGACGTGTTGTGCGCTTGCTGATCCGCTATTTTTGAACTTTTTTGAAGAGGCCTTAAGTATTAGTATAGTAATAGTAATGAAATAACGTACAGTTTATGTGTTTATTTTTTTATCTACCAATATTTATTTTTGTTTAAATGTTTCAAATTAAAAGTTCGGTCTTTCAAATTGATTATAACATTTTGCACTTTTTTACAAATATTGGTCAAAACATTGGCAACCGAAATCGCGATCAGTATCGGACCCAAAAGTCTGGCATCGGTCGGGATCTAATTCTATCGAATCTGGATACCAAATACGTACAGGTGAGCAGAGATTTTGATAAATGCAGTACACCTACCATGGCTTTACGCGTCTCAACGTCGTGGAGGTAAGTCAGTTGATCGATCTTCATGTTGAAGGTGGCAATTTTCAGATACTTTAGAAAAAGCTGTAAGACAAACAGAATGATATGATATATACATAATATTGCAGAACCATCTTAAAGCTGCAATCTGAAACGCATGTTATGAATAAAACATATTTTAACCAATCTGTATGATAGACTGTGTAAATACAATATAACCAGTAGGCCTACATCTGCACTGGTTGGAGGTGGTCTCCCTACGATTCCACTATAGAAATGTAGACCCGTGTCAGGTAGGACATGAGCCCAACATCTCCCTGGTCAAGTGTGAATGTGAGTGGTGGATGTTTGGTTTCCCAAAGCAAATCCTGGGTTGTAAAATAAACTTGCAATTACCTCTCTCTGTCCGAACTAGGAAAGCACATACAACTCACAGATTGTAGCTTTAAGGTCTACAGTGCACTACAGTATATGAGAAATATATGATTAGTTATGCAGTGCTCCGCCAAGTCCCTGGAACACCCTATTGTATATATATACAGTATTGAGTATCTTGGCCATCCTGTAATATGGCTGCATCCTAGTCTAAAGCATGCAGACATTCGGTCAAGAGAGGTTCCGTTACTGATTGACTACACATCAGAATCATGCTTAAAGACAAACAAGAAATAATAAAAAAGGTTTGTGATTTGTATCGTGGGAAACCTGTCACAGAGAGTTTTCTCCTCCACATTATTCTGCTGAAAGTGGGGGTGTCTGTGTCAACTGCTTAAAATAGTCAGATTCAAACTCGATTTTGTACGTCACAAATCATAGACCAATCAACATCCAATATGGCCCTCTTTAGGCCAATTACTGTCCGATATGCAAATTCAGGCAAAGTAACCTGCAGCACAGAGCTGCTCCAACCAGAGTAACAGTCTGCTCATTAGAAGTGCCTTTGGGCTTGTTTTTCTGTTTAAAAAAAATACTTTTAAATATTGGTAGGCAAGGTTGCATGGGGAGCTTATTTCTATAGTGTTGCTGCTTATTTGGGCTTAATTGCTTCCTAATCGTGTCCTCCCCCCACCACAAACACACACTGAATGAATGACGTGACCATAATAAAAAGGGGGGATTGGTTAACTATTCAACTTGACTAACAATACCAGGGAATAAGTGTGGGGGTTCACAACAGATAAACATAAAAGAAATGCAGCACCATTCTTGAAAATGAGGCTGATGGACATTGGATCGACGCTCTCACGGCCAAATGAGCCAACACAGATTGGTGAGCCTACTTTGTAGCCTGTCATACATTACTTCTGTTGAACATGATCTCAGCAAATTAGTTGGATCTAATTGTGATAAAGAACTTGGATAAATGAATTGGACTGAATTCACAGCAATAATAAACCATGTAATTGCTCCATGCATGTTCAAAGAAGTCGAGAGATATTGGAGATCGAGATGCCCAATATTCCCTCATGATTGAGCACAGGCATCTATTTGCTTGTTTCTCTAATGAAATCTGGCAACACTGGCTCCAACACAGTCAGAGCAGATCTGTCATGCCTGCCTGCATTCACTAACAAGAACACAGGGATCTATAATCAGAAAACTCTATGCACTGTACAGTCCACAAGCATTACCCTTTTTTTTCATGACAGACTATTTTTTACATACTTCATTCAAGTTAACAAATTGTGAGTAGCTACAAAACAGGTGAGCAGAAGGGGTGAAGGGACAAAAGTATAGGTCCTAGACGTAAATTGTGGTTGTTCCTACAGTATTATCTCAGTGTAACATACTGTAGGATCCAAAACGTTATTTTACATGAAAGAAATTGATGGCAGGAGAGTGGCCTGATTGGCCACAGAAAAATGTATGGACCTGCAAACTCTGTCCGCACCAGCATATATTATGAATTTGAACTTCACTATCTCTTTGGGGCAGCCTATTGATCATTCTCACCATGTTTCATGAAAGGCCACACATCCATTCTTGATTTTAACCTTGACTCTAATTGTGACTTTGACATTTTTGCCTCAAAAGTTAATCATCTCTCTCTGCTATTTAAAAAGATTACATTCTCTCTTGATGAGAGCAAACGACAACTAAGTGTCAGCGTGCCATGATGTGACCAAGAAGGGTAAGTCAAGAAGGGTAAGTCACAAAATCTCCAGTGCTCGGAATTTACACAACCCCAAGAGTGGCAAGACATACAGTATCTTTTAAAATAATTACTTTAGCAGCCATTTGTGCTTTGTAATACAGATGTGGCATACACTCTTCCTAGTGGGACCAGAGACGAGGGCGTGGCTTCACGACACAGAGTTGGATATTTGATGCAGATACACGACGAAGGCATACAAATGGTGATATTTGTAACATTTTCCATTTTGAAATATGCAAGTATGCAAAAAGACCATATACATATATACATCGTCATTGAACCAACCCTCTCAGGCCAATCCTCTTTTTTCTTTGCTAAACTTTAATCGAGGTGTGAACCGTACATGTTGCTTAAATATTATGGCTCTGTGAAACCTGACACCCATTCCTAACACCACAATGCGTGCAAGCAAACAAGCAAACATTGAATCACTTCCAGAACTCTCAAACAATCGGTCCTAACCAGTTCCGTGCATCAGCGAACAGTGGAAGCAACATCACGCTTGCTTGAGAAATCGGTTGCAATGAAAACAATGGAATAGAAACTGACATATTTGTGGGAAACTGACATAATTTCTCCTTAACCCCTTTCTACCAGGTTTAAAATGTATTAGAAATAGTGAATATAGTCACAATGAGACGTCCTCCCAATCTCAGGGCAGACACTCTAACCAAAGGCCCATTGAATGTATTGTAGTGGGTGAAAAAAAATAATAATAATCACCTAGAGATAGACCTTACGTATTTTAAACCAACCAAATACAGAGACATTGCTAGTTGTTAGAGGACCTATATTCAGACGGCATGAGCTAATCTCAGCCTCTCCTCTCTCTACTCCCACTGCAATATCGGACTGCTTATAATGTTAGCGTGCAAGCACCAGCTACCTAAAGGAGGTCAAATATCAATTTTGTCAAATTGATATTTGATTGTAAAACGTGAGAGTTTTTTGGGGGGCACCACAGTGGGTCACCTACAAAAACGTAAACAAATAAACATCACAAAACTTCACAGGTTCTGGAAAGTTTCAGGTTATGTGTTACCCTTCGTAGTGGAAAAGAGCCATGTGTACTACTGTACATTTACTCCTTGTTGCTGATGGACGCTACAGTACAACATACATATTTATGTTTTTGTTTGCATGACTCACATTTTCATCCTCAGGAGTGAAGCAATCTCCAGTAGTCTTATTGAGAGCCATAATCACTCCCACAATGTCTTTGCCAATCATAACGGGAGTGGCCAGAAGGTTCTTTGTCTCGTACTCTGTGATCTCATCAGCCCATGGGCTGAAGTTCTCGTTCTAAAAGAGAGTAAATACATTGTTTTCATGTTAGTCTGTTTATGCTTGGATCAAACTGTGCAAACACACTCACATACTGTACAGGATATCTCTGCTGTCCGACAGCAACCAGCTAACTCCAAAATGTAAATGTTTCAGGAAATGACAAAAACAAAACAAAAAGTGGAGTTAGGAGGTTTTGTTCATCATTGTACAGCTAAAGTACAGCTAAATGGACCTCCAAGCTCACAATGGGGTTGGAGGTCAAAAGGGGGTGGAGCCTGGAGTCAGCGAAACTAGCTAACTCCACCCCCCTTTGCTGGACTTAGCAGAGTACCAGAAAATGAATAACCCATGGTAAAGTCGCATTTTGTTAGAAAAGCCACTTAAATGTTCTCAATAAACATCACAGGTCCACTCACTTCCAGATTAAAAATACAATCATAGTTCATAAATGCAACATTTTATAAGGGTGTTACACTACAGTACAGCATTACTGTCAGGCAGAAACCTTGTAATCTCCATATTTCAGCTTTTTTATCTTTTTAATAAATTAATGCCCTACGTCATGATATTACAGTGTCACACAAAAGTAGCAAAAAATAGCCAATCTACAAACTCACAACTTTTATAAACATTGAATCAATGAAAAGTATTAAGAGGAGCTTGTGACTAATTAACATTGGATCCATTAGAACATTATACGGTTTTGGGCATTTCACGTGACAGCGACGGTAGACAATAAAACTTGATGAAAACATTTGTTCCACAGGCATTTCTTTTTTAGAGGGAATTGAGGTAGAGTAAAGCAGAACTAAAGTTTATCCATTTGAGATTCCTGCTGACGGCTGACTAAGTGCCACATGATTATAATCCCCAACTAGAGCGGCCTGATGGCATATGGAAACAAATGGATTATGTCTGACAAGGGGATTTATTTTACACTGTTGTATGGCTACGAGTTTCCACCTGTTCATTAACCACTTTCACCTTGGAATCATTGTAGCCCAAATTTTCAAAAATGATCAAGACTTTTCAACTTTTTTTTACTGTTATAAACAGGGAGACATATTGTACCAAACAATAGACCAGGACATGTTAGGCAAATACATTTTTTATTTCTGTTATCAATATTTTCAGATATTATCAAGTACGTATAATGAATAACTTATAGATTAGTTCTTTAATCTACAATTTTATTTAGGAATATACTTGAGTGTGATAGCAGGCCTTCATCCAAGTATTTGTCTGTGATCGTTTGCTTAACCACTTAGTCCTTGTTGACAGGGGTCTCCCAGGGGCTGTACTTGGCACCCTCCTTTTTCCCTCTACACCATTTTTCTACAAATGTTCGCCTATTATGACAAGTCCAGAATAGGAAGGCTAGGGTTCATGAAGCATGTCATGCTCATGTTCTTTAGTCCTGTGATCATATGTATTACATTGTAAGCTCGTGCTACCCTATGAAAATGCTATGCTTTGTTTGATATTGATATCAATCCATGTTCTCAACTTCCTTCATACCTTTTTGACATCTTTCACATTAATGTTCTTCTTAGTCGTAGCCACACTGCCGACAATTCCCAAGTCCAGCGGATAGATGAGCTCAGAGAATGGTGCCACCAAGCAGCTTTCAAACTCTGCGTCCTTGGTAATATTGAAGAGCCTTGTGGCAACCTCAGGGATGCCGTTCCGTACCCGGTACATGAACAGGCTACACCGGTCCGCGTGGATGAGTGCCGCTATTCTCTGCAGGACCTTGAAGACTACCTTTTCCATGCTTCCCTCCTGCATTTCTTTGACTTGGTCAACCATGAATTGGACCTCTTCAACCTTGAAAGAAAGAGGGCAAAAAAATAGCTGCTTGAACATGATTTTTAAAAAGTATGTGTTTAATTCATGCAAATAAAATGAACATTCTTATGACAAAGAGTATGTCAACTTTCAAAACATGTAGGTTTATGACCTCTTACACAGCTATACACCATGGCAGATCATTATTTTTTCTAAAATACTAATAATTTAGCCTACTGAACACCACCATACCTGGGAGAGATCTTTGAAGTTGGCGAAGTCAACCTCATTTTCAGGGACTCCCGATGCCTTTGACAGGGAGGCCTTATTCCCATCCTTGGCAAAGTATTTAGCAGCAACCGCTGGGTTCGCCTGCAGGAACTTTTCCACATCTTCCTGGCTCACACCCATATCTTCGTCCTCCTCTTCTCCCTCTCCTTTTGTGTCTGTTTCCTCTTCAGCTCAAGGGTGAAGTTCCTCTAAGTTCCTACAGTGCTTTAAACTAATCTACCTTGCAACACCTCCAAACGGGCCACTGTGGAAAAAAACTAAACCAAATCAAAACAATCAAATGTACAAAAAAAAAAGAAATCGCAGCCAAGTCACCCCCTAAAGTGAAAATATAATCCAAATGTTGCACAGAAGTGGTGAATACAGTGAACTACAAGAATAGTGTATCACTTTTCTCACTGAAAAAAAGAGAATCGGTGGGAGTGAGATGAGGGAGAGTCCTGATGAGGACTGGATAGGCAGAGCACTAAGGGGCTGAACCCAAACAATCCTTCGGTCATCAGCAGATAGTGCTGAAGGTTAGCAGGGATCTATGCTAAACTGATCAGCTGATCAGCTACTATGAGGGCCATCTGACCCAGCCCAGTGCGCTTTATCGTATACCGTTTTCACACAGCCGATGAGTTAAATCTAATTATGTACCACACTCTGCCCCACATCAGTAACGTTCAGCACAGGTTCAGCATTAGACACTTCAGCAACACAGTTCAGTTCGGTAAAATGTTGATTTACGAGTGGGAAGATTCTAGATCTTGAAGAACTTGCATGCAAAGCCTGAAGGCTACAGCAGGTACCACATAGCCATGCCCTACATGCAGGGGTCTACTTAAGACAGCATTTCATTATTTTGTTTATTATCAATTTATGTTTTTATATAAAGAGAGCTACGGAAATCAAGACATGAAAATGTCTCTATGCTCCATCTCTTTGTTGCTCTCTCCATCACACGCGCGCGCGCGCGCACACACACACACACACACACACACACACACACACACACACACACACACACACACACACACACACACACACACACACACACACACACACACACACACAAGCTCTTTAAGTTCTTATTAAACAAGGCCTCCTCAGACATAAGTCCTATTTAGTCTGGCCACTAGCTGATTATCTCAGCACCCCAACTCTCCATCTCCATTTCCTTCAGCACTGTACTGGTCTTGTCTGTATGGTTACATTGGAGATCTGCACAATGCACTTTCAGAAAATTCAAAATTCATCTTGCCAGCTGCCATTGACTGACCTTAGAGAGCTGCCTGAATAAGTAATGACCTGCTCCTGATTCAATATACAGAAGCTACTGTATATGAGATGCACTGATGTTTAACACCAATAATAGCTGCTACGGGCACTTATACTTACTACTTCTTATTTTATACTTAAGGGCATCCATATTAATATGTATGCCCTTTCTAGGCTACATATTTGCGTACAGTTTTATGCCCTACAAGCAGCAGGGTTCTGGTTATGTCAAACTGTTGGTCCATCCACCACTTTGGTCTTAAACAACGCAACTAAAAAGCCACTGGCTGCATTGTCATGGAATTTCAATTTACCATGTACCTTCATGTTACCCGGAAGATGAACCCTACAGTACGCTATTATTGTTTCCATAGGAGGCGAGACGTAAGGGAGCACTTGTTTTCTGCGGAGTAAGCGACGGAGGCGCATCGTCTGAAGCAGACTTGAGCCACGAGAGGCACCGCCAAGTGAGCGAGTCGCCGTGCCGAACATTGCGAAGTCTGCTTCAGCCCACTCAGTGGCGTCCGAGTTATGTTCCGATAGGGACAGAATCGTAAATCCTCGTCGTCCCCTACTTTCGGTACCTCCGACATGTCTACACCGCCTCGCGCGCAGTCCAAGTGAACACAGCGGAGTGCTCCCTACCCCCGCTTCAGCCAATCACAAGCCCCGTCTCGTCTCCTATGGAAACAATATTCGCCTACAGTACCTGTACTTTGGTGACCTCTAGCGTCACCCTTAGGCCAAATTTCACAATTGCACGCAATGTATCTCAGAATCTACTTCGCAGATCACCATTTGCGAAGCAAGGATGAACACTACTGATTTTGATCACCCCATGGCCTTTCCTCTAGTGCCATCCTTAGGCCAAAATATCAAACAATCGAATACCGGTAGGTAGATTGCCATTAAACTTGCTGATTGCGTTCATGCTCCCTGGAAGATGAACCCTGACTATTTGAGTGACTCCGTACCACCACCCACCTTGCATGGCATGCATATAACATTTGCATAAGATATCCCATAATCTAAGAGGTATACAGGTTCAGTGCACTTTCATACAGGGCTGTTGCTTCCCTGTGAGGAGCTCTTATCTTCTGAAGGGGTAATGTGTCAGATTCTAGTTGTTTTTTTGTCATGTCTGCCTTTGTGATATTAGTATAATGCACAACGGCAAGTCGTACAATTACAGTTGTTTGTGTAGGAGCCCATGTTATTTTTGCTGTTTGGAATAAAAAATAAATCATGTGCAGTTTACTGTTAATGGAATTACCATAATAAACAGATTTTTCATTGCTAGTTTTCCCATTGAGCATTCCCATCTACATATTGTTTGCCTTTTGACCTAGCTGACATTGCACTTTTTATTTGGGGTTGTTACCACCCAGCCTAGTGATCAATAGGTGTAACATAAAAAAATGGACTCCCTGCTTCCCAGTCCCAAAACAGCCAGTCCACAGATGTTTAAAATCCCTTAAGTCAAGGATTTATTTTATATTTAAGATATAAACATCACCTCAGGGTAGAGCTGTAAACGCCTAAATACAAACAAAAATCATATTCTTACCTAACATAAAGGAACCTAAAAATACAAATATCCTACCTAATACAAATGAACAATGAGGACCAAACAGGTAACAAAAAGAGAGGTCACCCACCCCTACACTCCCAAGGCATTACAGTAGCCAGAACTTTAACCCTTGGTCATTCTGACACAACAGAAGCTGGAGGTTGGTGGCTGGTCGGGAGGAGAGGCACGCAAATACCTGGAGACAGGCATCTTTATAGTCCAGTCATAACCACAGGAGCCAATCACCTGCCTGGTTTCACCTACACTCACACACCAGCTGGCACGCAATCAGTCACTCATCGCCTCTCAATCACACCAATGAGGAGAAAGGATAGGCTAGGCAGAGGACAAAACAGCACACAGCACCAGAAAGTTAGCCTGGCATTGCCATACTGATAACGTGGATTCACTCACAAGTTCCTCCTCAAACCGGGGAGGAACGTGAGATTGAAACCTCGTTATAAATCTGGCCAATGTCAGGCTAAGAAATGGTCACTTCCACGGATTATAGTGAAGCTGCAATGATTCCATGATTCCATAAGATGGCAGCAGACTCATTCGTTTGCAAGTTGCCATGTCCTGTGTCATTCCACATGTGGGTGGACCAAATTCCACTTTTAACCGTGTATTAGATTCACATCAAATAGACAGATGGCAAAGAAATTGGATACATGACTTGAATCATTGTCAGGGATAGAAATTATCTTAACAATCATTTGGTGATGAATAAATATAGAACAGTATTTAGGCCTACTTATGTGGATGGTTTATCAATGCATGGTTAAATCCATGCAGTTGCTGTTTCTGTGAATAGAAACATGAACAATTTATGGTGACGCAGTAGCCAGGCAATTACCGTAGATAGATAATCTTATCAAATTTGTTTAAAGAAAGAGTACACTGTTATTCATTGCTGTACAGTGCAACCAGAGCTGTGACAACACAACAGCTACTGTATATAAAACTGTTAACTGTAGCTGCTCAGCCTTTCTTTGCCCTGGGTTTTTTGATGATTGGATACTTTATTCGTCAGAAATGTAAACAGCACGTGGTGGAGTCAGACATTAAAGCTAAAAGGATAATAAAAAGGGTGTTACAGGTACCAGGAAATGGCACCTGGTAGCAGATATATATATGTATCTGGAAAACAGGTTGAAATGGTTTATGAAGAATTAGACAGTGAAACATGCTCTTGTTTCCACTGAGTCTACTCTCAGTTATGATTTATTTCACCACATACAATTACACAATATAAACCCTAACTGTCTGTTTGCATTTGTCCTTTTTACTTTAGTATTTACCCAGCATTTAATACTGCAACCTCTACTCAGCATAGCAATACTGCATATTTTACTGTCTATCTAGACATAACATTCACTTGTTCATAGTACCTTCAGAATTCAATCCATATCAAACAAAATACAATAAACATCCTCTGTCAGTTCACTTCAATACAATACAAAGAAACACCTTGTAACCTCTGTGTCACTATGCATTCAACTCCCAAATTCGTTTGGTCATTAATTCACCTGCATCTTAAGTGCATTTTATACATAAGATGCTCTAAGCACCACTAGGACTTAGCATAATCAGTAACAGTGATACTACTAAATTAACATATTATTCACAGCTGCATGGTTTGCAGTTACCTGGTTTGGAACCATTTCCCCCAAAACCCGTTTTTATCACTTGTTCAAAACACTCAATATACACAAAATAATAAATGGAGCCAGCCAGTATACAGATCAAAACATAAACCTAACAAAAAGAACGGAGATGTGATACCCAGACACACACAATCAACGTGACACACGACGGAGCAACGTGGCGGACGCCATTACAAACATTACAAACAATGAGACACTTTCCAATCACTCGTTTTACACTTACATTCGACCCAAAAAGTAAACACAATAAACTCCAGACGTTACATAAACAACAACAATCATTTCAGTGTGCTTTGTGAAGTATAACCCACCTGGAAAACAGGTTGAAATGGTTTATGAAGAATTAGACAGTGAAACATGCTCTTGTTTCCACCGAGTCTCCTCTCATTTATCAGAAGAGCCAGCAGCGCCTGCGCACTAGACTACCTGAGTAGACGACAAGCTCAGAAGGCAAAACAGGTTGAAACCATGGTGTTACACTGCCACCTATTGACCAAAGTTATTGTTGTTTTGGGTGAAAACATTACATAAAGACAACCTGAGTTTGAAGGGTAAAACAAAAATACAAACACTTCTCAAATCACTGTAACACATAAAACAATCACACTAATGTGATAACACTTTAGTGGGCATCACAAGGGCACAAACATAGTATACAAAATTAACACAATACTACATGTCATTGTGAACAGGGCCGAAATTGTATCACATTTGACTTGCAATTTGTTTGTACTATTGCACTCTTCTCCTTTAATAAATAATCCAGAATAAAACTCACAACAATAAAATATAAATGCACAATAAAGTGCTGGGTGCGTAATTACTGTGAGTCCTATCTGAACTAATTGTTTGTCGACTACGCCACTTTTGTTATAGAGGGAAGTCCCCTTTGAATACACTTTAACTTCTTCTTCAGGCTTTCACAGGTTCGAGGTTAACTGGTAAGTTTCAATACTTTTGGTTTTGAGAATACAACACTGGCATGAGAATATCCCTTTAAGAAACTGGACACGAATACAGTGTATCAAAAAAGGTAAGTCATATTTATTGGGTCCCTAATACATTGGCTTCTGTGCCTTAAAAACAATCAAATAAACACTATACTAATAAAACCTATATAAACATACAAAACACAATTAATCTACACAACAACTATAAAATAAATTATAAAGTTGTGCAAATTACGCGGGGCTTAATCACAAGGGTTCCTTAGCATGGGGGGTTTCTGTGCAACAAATACTTTTCAAGTAAAGTGCTGTGCCAATAAAGTGCTTCAAGATACTCAACACGGTTTGTTCAGGGGTAATGCTGCATGTCCATATATGGGGGTAAGCTGGGGAAGGGTTTGAGGCCAGTCGTCTTCGTCTTCTCTCTTCTTTCTCTCCGCCTGCAATTATAGAGATCTAGACCAGTTCACTGTGCATTTACACGATACATTTGCGTTGTCTCAGGCAGTGGTTATACAGGGATTCAACGTTGCTTGTTCGAATACTCACTCGCCAGCCAGGTTTTTACACCTGGCGCTGAGTTGGTTGCGTATGCAACGTTATCGCCACTTTCCAGTCTCAGCGCTTCTTATATGGTCTGGTCTCACTCGTCTCTCATATGGTCTGGTCTCACTCGCCTCTTCCTCCCCTTCGGTTCGATCGCTTTCTCCTCTTGGTTTCTCCTTTGAATGTAGGCACACCTCGGCTTCCAAACTCCTAGGTGGCTGGTATGTCTACTTCATCTATGCACTCCTCTACTCCGTGTCTCGGCACAACCTTCCCCTCTGCTGTCCTTCTCCTCACTGACGCCTCTGTCACTTGGGTGCTCTGTTCTTTCTTTCAAACGGTCCCGCCTCCACTTTTGTACCTGCCAAACCACACCTCCCTCTTCTTTCATTTGTCCGTGGTGACAGTCTGTCTGGGGACATTGGCCATGACCGTGGCCTTGGGCGTGACCGCGTGACTGCCGCTCTGCCACTCAATGTCTCTCAATACATGTGACCAGGGGATCATGGGGAAAACAATTATAAACAATACAGTGCGTAATAATAATTGGTACAAAAATAATAAGATGGTGGGGTTAAATGAGGCAATTATACACATTAAGCACCAATAAAAACAAATTACAAAAGTTTTAAGAACCCCTCATTTCACCCTTGTCACATTCCCCCCTACTTTTTCGTTGGCAGTCCCTGGCAACTGGTTCTAAACGTCATGCCCGTACCTCTCAGGTGGCTGTCCTTGGTTCGCTCTTCCAGAGCGCCGCGGACCTTCAGGTTCCCTAGGACCGGGGAAAAACCCTACATAAGGCGGCCATATTGGTCCCACCGGTTCGGCTACTGGGGCAGGTTCGGGGCTCTCCATCGGTGACCTGGGGGCTATACACACTTTTAATGCATTCCTATGGATCGTTCTATCTCGCCCTCCTTTTTCAGGTCGGATCCTGTATACTAGGCCCGCATCCCCCACCCTCTCCAATACCACAAAAGGTTCTGGGTCCCACCATGGGCCCAGTTTACCTTGTCCCTGTCGGTTCCGGTTTCGTACCCACACCCTCTCTCCAGGTAACAATGGTGGCATACCGGCTCGGCGGTCATAGACCTGTTTACGCTGTCCTGCTATATGCACCATTTTTTTCTCGGCTGTCCTATACGCTGTGGCCATTCGTTTCTGGTGATCTTGCACCCAATCTCCCACTCCCATTCGATTTTGTGACAACGGTACTCCTAATGCTACATCTACCGGACGCCTCAGGTGGCGACCAAACATTAAGTACGCAGGCGCATAACCTGTCGCACCATGTTCAGTATTGTTATAAGCGTGTACTAACTCAGGCAAGTGTTCATTCCATCTGCCTTGGCGATCAGTATCTAGAGAGCGCAACATGTTTAACAGTGTTTGATTAAACCTCTCCACCCCCCCATTACCAGCTGGGTGGTAAGGGGTGGTGCGACTCTTAGTAATACCGTATGTATGACACAATTGCTGCATTAATTCGGATTCAAAATTCGGGCCTCGGTCCGAATGGAAACGAGCCGGGCAACCGAATGGCTGAATAATATGTGTCCAAAGCGCACGGACAGTCGTGGGCGCAGTTTGGTCACGCGTTGGAATAGCCCAACTGTACCTGGTGAATAAATCGGTTGCTACAAGAATATTCTGCCATGCGTCATTCGGCCTACCTAATGTGAGAAAATCAATAGCCACTACCTCCATAGGATACGATACTTCGAATGGCTGTAAGGGGGCCCTGGGCTCTATCCTGTCTTTCAGTAGGCTGCAGGCAACACAACCTCGCTGGAACTGTCGCACCGCCCCCTCCATGCCCGGCCAGTAGAACCGCCGCCGAAGCTGCGCCAAAGTCCGGTCCACTCCGGCGTGTGCCGAGGCCTCATGGAGTCCTTTCCACACCTCCTCTCGTCGCGCCCCTGGACAAACAAGCTGTAAGTAACATTCTTGTGTATGCTGATCAATCACTTGCCTATACAACACATTGTCTCTGATGCGCAACCGGTCCCACTGTCGTAACATTTGCCTGGCTTCCCGTGACCAACTCCTCTTCTCCATAAGGGTAGGCAGTTTCCTCCGCTCTACGCAACTCTTCACCATCTGGATGTCCGGATCTCGATCCTGTGTTCCCCGCCACTCAGCTCCAGCCCACCCGTCCTCTCTCTCCACCGGTGCCAACTCCACTACGGCCACTCCTACAGGTTGAACAGGGAACCTAGACAGGGCATCTGCGTTCGCATTGCTTTTTCCAGGTCGGTACTTTATATCATAGGTGAATGATGCTAGCTGGGCTGCCCAGCGCTGTTCCACCGCGCCTAGTCGAGCTGTTTGAAGATGCGCAACAGGATTGTTATCTGTATAAATCGTAAAATGAGCGCCAGTTAAGTCATCTTTAAATTTTTCGGTCACTGCCCATTTAAGTGCCAAGAGTTCTAATTTAAAGGAGCTATAATTTGCATCATTTTGTTCGGTAGGGTGTAGACTTCGGCTGGCGTAGGCGATTACTCGCTCCTGGCCATCTTGGACCTGTGCCAGAACGGCGCCGAGCCCGCGGCCACTCGCATCAGTATACACTACAAACGGTCGGTCATAATCTGCATAAGCCAGTATTGGAGCCTGCGTAAGGGCAGTTTTAAGAGCATAAAACGAGTTTTGGCATTCAGGGGACCACTCTATTTTACACTGATGGGACTTCACATCATTCGGGACTCCGATCAACAAACTATTTAACGGCCTAGCTATGGCAGCAAATGAGGACACGAAGCGGCGATAATAACCAGCCAGACCTAGAAAAGCGCGGACCTCGCGGACAGTCGAGGGTGGGTTCCAGTCTCTTACCGCAGCCAACTTTTCAGGGTCCGGGCGCACTCCCTCTTTGTCTACAACGTGGCCCAAGAACTTTACCTCCGGTTGGAGAAGCTTGCATTTATCGAGGCGCAGTTTCAATCCGTGTCTCCACAGCCGCTCGAAAACCTGGTCAAGGTGCTGCATGTGAGAGGAAAAGTCAGGTGAATATACAATAATGTCATCGAGGTACACTAATAATGACTCTGTCACCTGGCCACTCAAGCATCGCTGCATTAATCTTTGGAAGGTCGCGGGGGCGTTACATAAACCGAACGGCATACGTTGGAACTCGAACAGTCCTAAAGGGGTGGTAAACGCTGTCTTTTCTCGATCCCGAGGGTCCATACCCACCTGCCAATAACCGCTGGCCAGGTCGAGTGTGGAGAACCACTGAGCCTTGGTCAGGCTTGTTAAAGTCTCTTCAATCCGAGGTAAAGGGAAGGCATCTTTGTGCGTCACGGCATTCAGTTTACGGTAGTCGACACAGAAACGCCAGCTGCCATCTTTCTTCTTCACCAGGACAATGGGCGCTGCCCAGGGACTGCAACTCTCTTTTATCACTCCCTTGTCCAGCATGTCACTCAATAAGGTCTTCATTTCTCTATACATGGAGGGCGGCAGCGGTCGGTGCCTCTCGCGGATGGGTGCCGCGTCTCCAGTTGGTATTTGGTGTTGCACCACGTCCGTCTGCCCAAAATCTTCATTATGGACTGCAAACACCTTCTTCCATTTACACATCATCGCATGCAGCTCTTCTCTCTGCTGGTCAGGTAGGTCATCTCGCCGGGTCAACGCCTCCATCTCCTCAGGTAAGGTCTTCACGGGTCCCTCGTCTTCGATGCTCACCAGGGACACTTCCACGGCTCCGTCGGTTCCTAGGGACAGGTTCAGGTCTCGTCGTCCACGGACGTCGGCCTCCTCCACTGGATATAGCTTCCCTAACTTTTGATGTCTGCCCACGGTCACGCTATACGCGTGGGGGTTGCAGATGCGCACGGGGACTCGGCCATTACGCACGGTGACCAACGCTCGGGTCACTCCCAGATCAGTTCCTTCCGGCATGGCCTCCATCAGGGCCTCGTATTCGGCTCCATTTGGACCTTTCCAGGCACGGCCCCATACTACTAACTCACTGCGGGCGGGGACTCGGATTCTCCGTCGGCCGACAGGCCACACATAGCCCAATGCTCCGTCTTCGTGGGTCACTGCCTCCACTCTCCTACAGGCGGCGAATGCTTTTTTCCATGGTGTCCTCTCCTGTTGGCATGGAAACACAGACCTCCCAGAGAGTTTAAATAATGCATGCCACACTGCGTGGACTACGTTCATCCCAATGATCAGCGGCTCAATACAATGTTCATCTTTTACAATTACGATTCCTCTTCCCGGTATTTTCAGTCCTTCTAATTCTAAATCGAATATGGCATAGCCAGAATAGGGTAGATCAAGGCCGTTTGCTGCCCGTAGGCTAAACACCAGAGGCCCATTTTCCATTTTATCTTGCGAGAACTTTTCGTTAAACAAACTCTGCTGCATCAATGTGACTTGAGACCCCGTATCTAATAAACCCCTCATTTGGACTCCCCCCATTGTTATCCCAATTGTCGGACATTCCCCCACAAACACTTCATTGGCCCTTAACTTTTTTTGTGAACGTTGCACCTCTGCCCCCCGGACCTCGGCGACAGGGCGTACTAGTTTAACTGACTTCGGTCGGATCTACAGAATCTCGCTATATGACCCGCCTGTCTACACTGGCTACATATCGGCCTACCTCCTTCATCCCATTCGTAGCGCTGAGAGGCCGTATACCGTCGCTCAGGTGGCGGTGGAGTGCGCGCTCGTGCGTCATTGGTGCCAGTGCGGAGGAGCGGTCTGATTTCTTTCATGAGTTCCTGCGTGAATCCTTGCATTTGAGTTTTTACGTCGTCCATGATTTCCTGTTTTAATTTTTCTCTCCAAGCAGGGTCCTGAGAAGGGTAGGGGACAGAAATAGGATTAACAGCGTGGCACGTTATTTCAGTAGTTCCATGTTCAGCAGCTAACAGGTAGGCTTCTTCGCGTAAAGCAGCAAAATCTTCATCTGGGTGTCGTCGAGCATATATTTTTAAGGCTTGGCCCAGGGGGCCCTCAGCTAAACCCATAACAAACTGATCACGAAGAATGGCTTCGGAGGGAGCGGTGCTTGGGTCGTGCTGCCGCAGCCCACAAAACAGCTCTCTAAGTCTCAGGGTGTAAGTTTGTACATTCTCTCCTGCGCGCTGTGCGCACCGATAGAATAGTGAGCGCATTTCTGCGACAGAGACAGTTTCTTTATATAAAGCATCTAAGTATTTAAAAACTTTTGCCACTGTGTCGCGTTCGCCCTCCTCAACCACACTAATCTGCCGTTTAGCTTCGTTGGTTAGCGTTTTAATTATAATAGCAACTTTCCTGATTTCTGGTAGTTCCTGGGTACTTAATAATCCTCTAATCTGGTCTTTCCATTCCCTATATTTACTCTCGCCTTCTGTTCCACCAAAGATGGGTAACCATGGGGCACCGGGATACACCGCCATCATCATCATTCTGAATCCGTAAAGCAAAAAACAAAAAGCAACAAAAACAACAAAACAGTACAGTTTCTCTTAAGGGTATTCTCATGTGTTTGTTCTCAACCAGTCCTGCCGCCAACGCCAAATATGTGAACAGGGCCGAAATTGTATCACATTTGACTTGCAATTTGTTTGTACTATTGCACTCTTCTCCTTTAATAAATAATCCAGAATAAAACTCACAACAATAAAATATAAATGCACAATAAAGTGCTGGGTGCGTAATTACTGTGAGTCCTATCTGAACTAATTGTTTGTCGACTACGCCACTTTTGTTATAGAGGGAAGTCCCCTTTGAATACACTTTAACTTCTTCTTCAGGCTTTCACAGGTTCGAGGTTAACTGGTAAGTTTCAATACTTTTGGTTTTGAGAATACAACACTGGCATGAGAATATCCCTTTAAGAAACTGGACACGAATACAGTGTATCAAAAAAGGTAAGTCATATTTATTGGGTCCCTAATACATTGGCTTCTGTGCCTTAAAAACAATCAAATAAACACTATACTAATAAAACCTATATAAACATACAAAACACAATTAATCTACACAACAACTATAAAATAAATTATAAAGTTGTGCAAATTACGCGGGGCTTAATCACAAGGGTTCCTTAGCATGGGGGGTTTCTGTGCAACAAATACTTTTCAAGTAAAGTGCTGTGCCAATAAAGTGCTTCAAGATACTCAACACGGTTTGTTCAGGGGTAATGCTGCATGTCCATATATGGGGGTAAGCTGGGGAAGGGTTTGAGGCCAGTCGTCTTCGTCTTCTCTCTTCTTTCTCTCCGCCTGCAATTATAGAGATCTAGACCAGTTCACTGTGCATTTACACGATACATTTGCGTTGTCTCAGGCAGTGGTTATACAGGGATTCAACGTTGCTTGTTCGAATACTCACTCGCCAGCCAGGTTTTTACACCTGGCGCTGAGTTGGTTGCGTATGCAACGTTATCGCCACTTTCCAGTCTCAGCGCTTCTTATATGGTCTGGTCTCACTCGTCTCTCATATGGTCTGGTCTCACTCGCCTCTTCCTCCCCTTCGGTTCGATCGCTTTCTCCTCTTGGTTTCTCCTTTGAATGTAGGCACACCTCGGCTTCCAAACTCCTAGGTGGCTGGTATGTCTACTTCATCTATGCACTCCTCTACTCCGTGTCTCGGCACAACCTTCCCCTCTGCTGTCCTTCTCCTCACTGACGCCTCTGTCACTTGGGTGCTCTGTTCTTTCTTTCAAACGGTCCCGCCTCCACTTTTGTACCTGCCAAACCACACCTCCCTCTTCTTTCATTTGTCCGTGGTGACAGTCTGTCTGGGGACATTGGCCATGACCGTGGCCTTGGGCGTGACCGCGTGACTGCCGCTCTGCCACTCAATGTCTCTCAATACATGTGACCAGGGGATCATGGGGAAAACAATTATAAACAATACAGTGCGTAATAATAATTGGTACAAAAATAATAAGATGGTGGGGTTAAATGAGGCAATTATACACATTAAGCACCAATAAAAACAAATTACAAAAGTTTTAAGAACCCCTCATTTCACCCTTGTCACATCATCAACAAATACAAACACTACAGTATATGTACAAAAGAGATGGGAAATTACATTTACCTCTCCTGATAGATGCTTTTTCATGCCAATTTAGAAAGAAACCAGTGTTACACATCCTTTAATGGATGGTGTCAAGATGGTTGTGTGTGTGTGTGTGTGTGTGTGTGTGTGTGTGTGTGTGTGTGTGTGTGTGTGTGTGTGTGTGTGTGTGTGTGTGTGTGTGTGTGTGTGTGTGTGTGTGTGTGTGTGGAAGAAGGTTAGTTTAATGCTCTCATTTGTGCTTTCACTGGTTATTTGTGATTAATGCTATAATTTCTGCCTGTTTGCCTTGAAACTATACAGATTGTGTATAATGTGCAGTGCACATACTGTAATTCACTTAATTGTTGAAATCAAGGAAATGCAGTAATCACAAACCTATGGAGATTATTGAATGTTGATGTGGTGTATTGTCACATGTGTTTGTTTAGTACTCTAATTTAACTAGTGGTAGGCCTACCCATTCCCCCTTAGAGTACTGATACTCATTGTTGGGTACCTAATTGTTAAATGTGATGTAATTTATTGTTACTGTGATGTAATTC
>NC_139958.1:24682438-24744938 GCF_963454915.1 Gymnoscopelus microlampas
GACCATGACACTGACACGAAACAATGTATAAATCAGGCCTTCGCTGAAGTCCAGTACTGTATGTGTGTACAGTACGTGGATGATACAGAATGAGTGTGAAAGAAAGAGACAGATGAAGGGGACCTACAGGAAATGGAGAGACCACATAGAGATATAGGAAGCTGTACTGGGTGAGAGGAGACAAAAGATAGATAGAAGACAAAGGAGGTGGACTTCTTCTCTTCTGTCTCATCCCATTCATCCATCTGTTGTCTGTCTCATGGGGATTGTTGTTGTTTTTTTGAGTGAATGTGAACAATGAAAATAAATGCCATTTTCTAAACATATCCCAGTCATGTTGTGTTCCTATTTGAGCTATGACAGATAGCACACCTAAGAGAAATCTGAACTATGTTCACGAGAAAAACATATCGTTAAAAAGTATGTGTGACCATGGCACAGTGAGAAAAGTTCTGGACTGTACTAGTTAATCCAACTATGCCACCTTGGGAAATTCACCCAACAAAATCATTAAGGAGGGCTAGAATACACTGAACAATATTAGCACAGGTACCTTTATCCTACTATCCTACTATCCTACTATCCTACTATAATCCTACTATAATCCTACTATAATCCTACTATAATTCTAGTAACCTCTGTAGTGGTGCGTGAGTGAAGCTACCCGGTTCTCCTCAGTGGCTGGACCAATTGCTCTGATTTTGCACACAGCCATTGACCATTACCATCTGAACTTAACTGTGAAGCCCGTTTTTCAATTTCATCAAATCTCAACTTCTTATTAGCGTTTATGTGTCAAACAATGTCGCCTCCCGGGTTGCCAGATCATGTGCGCATATCCCCCCACGGATGCGTCGACCGGGTATGGTCTAGTTGTAAATAAATGAAGCAGAGCCATGGTTCTCAAGATTACAATGCAAAGTTTATTATTTTAACTTCAGGGAAATCAGACCAATCAGGGTTTGTTATAAAAAGCTATTTTTATTGCTAAAAATCTAAAACAACAAAGAGGACATTAGATTTCTCACACTTAACTGCAGGTAGAAGCAACAGCAGGTTAACTGCAGGGAAGAGAGAGAAAGGTTAGCCTGGGGATGGCCAAATTCCTATGTACTGTACCAAAAGGGCTAGTGAAGCTCACACACATAAACAAACAAACCCTGCAAGAAGATTTCACTGCACAGCATGCATGGGCAAGGAGCCCTCTAGGCTTTCACCAAACCGATCTGTTTCACAGACAGTATAAAATGGGTTGCACATCCTACTATTATCATTACTACACAAAATCTCTGTGAGGGAGTGTGTGTATCTGTCCTCCGCATATCTCGAGAGCCGTCGACTTCAAACTCGTACATATCGTCAAAGATCTGAGGGAGTGCGGTGCCCGGTGTCAAGTTGGTTGGATCATTGGTTCTCCATTAACAATAGTTCTTAATCATAATAATAATAATAATAATAATAATAATAATAGCTTTATTAAATAAATAAATAATAACTTGCCTACCTTCCTCAGACAAGCCAGTGTACTTGTTTATACATACTGTAGGCAGAGGTGTAAACATGGTGCATTTATATAGAGCCCTTCTCCAAAGCGCTTTATGTGCAATCCATTCACCCATTCACACACCAATGGTGGAGGAAACAGTACGAGGCACCAGCCTGCTCACTGAGTTCAGTGTCTCGCTCAAGGACACTTCAAAACGAACCTAGTGGGAGCCAGGGGATCGATCTGGGAACCTTCCGATTCCTAAGCGGTGGCAGCTGAGGCACTGTTGCCCCATCTGAAGGGGACAGGTCTCCCTGCTAGATACACAAAACATTTTTAAACGCACACGTGCGCTCGATTGCATTATTGTGGGCCTTTGTTCTGTAGGCTATACTCTCCTGGTACAAAATGTCAGAGCCCCAACAGAAAACACAACCAAACAAAACACAATGCTGATTCAGCAGTAATAGGCTTACAAAGTGGTCTGTTTGGAAACCTTTAGTCCTCTTACCGTAACTCAACTGTTAGGCCACTTAGCATAACACATGCTGCAGGGGTCAAGGATCATATCAGTGGCTTTCTGAAGCTGGGCAGAGAGACAGAATTCTTGTATAACATCCCTCCCAGGTGTGTTGGTGGAGTATACATGTACGCAGATTAAAGAATAAAAAACACCCGCACACTGTCTTCAGTTGCTCAATAAAGAAAACATATTCTTATTCATTCAACAGTATTTTTC
The DNA here is from genome assembly GCF_963454915.1 of Gymnoscopelus microlampas. Classification (NCBI taxonomy): domain Eukaryota; kingdom Metazoa; phylum Chordata; class Actinopteri; order Myctophiformes; family Myctophidae; genus Gymnoscopelus; species Gymnoscopelus microlampas. The sequence continues at coordinate 24,684,664 of NC_139958.1, forward strand.
TTTATTGAGCAAGTGAAGACAGTGTGACTGTGAGGGTGCTTTATACTCTTTCAGCAATACAGTAGCATGCTGAAATGGTCCTGTCAGGCTATTTTCTTTCTTTAATGCCATAACAAATCACTTGAACTATATCAACGCAGAAGGTGAAGGGAGGAACACATCATAAACAAAGCACTGTACCTTTTTTAGGAAGTGAATCAGAGACACTGACATAAGGACTCTGAATGTTTGTGTAGGCGGTGTAATCCGGTCAATGTTTTGTAACTACTGTAGATCTAAATGTGCAAAAGCCAATCATGGGCAAGCATTAGGTCTGTCTATTGATACAACACAACACACCCTGCGACCTGACTCAAACCCAATCACAGACAGTGAATCACACACTCTTGATATTAAAACCCATCTCCCCTATCAGAAGAAGCATCTGTCTAAAAAGCCTTTTATTGAAAATGAATTACAGCCAAGCAACACTTCTGGTCCAATAAAATGTATGGTGTGTACTGTGTTGTCATGCTTTGTGGTCACTATAACCAGCGGTGGAATAGGGCTCTGGGTAACAGGACTAGACATCATTTGATTGTATTTGCTACTGTATGTTGACTGGGCCAAGTCAGTTTATACTGTACCATGGTGACTGGATTGTTTTGTTGTGGGAAACAGCTCGGCTGTTTGACAAAGACAGATGGTGAACAGTCGAGATCACTAGGGATCATGGTTATTGGCTGATAATTCTGGTTGACATGACATTGTGTAGAGGGCAAGGTATACTGTACTGTACTGTACAGTACTCTACTGACTGTCTAATTAGTCTGTCTGGAAACTGGCTTATCTCTGATGGGATCTCCAACACCCAGGTGTCGTTGGAAATGAGCTAAATGTGAGGTATCAAATACAAATAGGGGCTTTAAGGGTCATGTTTAAGTAGTAAACGTTTTTTTTATATCTTATCTCTGCTGGAGCAACATTTATAAATTCATGTGTCAGTTGCATGCAAAAGAAAAACAAAACATCAAACTTTGGGGAAAGAAGCCTAAATATTTTAGTGAAAAAAAATATATGTATCTATATTTGTTACCGTCCCTACAGAGCCTAACTATTCCTACTGTAACACAGCAATGTGGCGGAGGTAAGCATATAAGTGGATTTATACAGTAGGTGGTTGGTCTCCAACTCAGAAAGCCTCCGTCTGGAGTGTGCTCTAGTCTCCAGTAGACCTATAACAGGAATAAAATGTATTTGAACAATATTTTTTAACCATAACCCCAACCCTAAAACCAGCCATAAAGGTTATCCAAATACAATTCATTGTTTTACCATCTTTTACATATGGGATAACCTTGTATAAATGAAAGGTTTCAGACTCGATCCTCGCAGATAAAAGAATGCACTACAGTATGTTGCTGTCAGAATGTTCAAAAGGACTCATTTACAGAAAATAGCAGGCAAGAGGCAGAATAAAGTATGCAGTCTTTACTTAATTCCCAAAAGCAGAACAAGGTCAATACCAGGTCGTCAGTTAGCCGCAAGCATCTTAGATGTTATCTCCATCTAAGTTGCAACACCCTCCATTGACAGCCCATTCATAAAACAGAAAAGTCCTATCTGGTCGCAAGAAATGACAATATTGTAAAGACCGCTTGAGCTTGGGTTCTCCTTTTTGTCTTTGTTAAGTCTTTGTTTCATAAAAATTCACCGTTGTCATGTTATGAGCATCTTTGTCAATAAACTCTGTGCGGCGATTATTTTTCTGTGTTCGAGTTTGGAAGCCCTCATTGTAACCCATTTCAAAATCGTACATATAGGCCTACTGTAGCAGGAGGCAGAAGGATGGTGAGTTATTGAAAACCCAAAGGGGTCATCCTCATGTTCCCCGGGTTCCATGTTTCCCAATTACCAAAAGGGGTTAGGGTGAGTGTTAGGGTTGTAAGCGGGAAACATAACATATAGGGAACATCATTTAGAACCCGGGGAACATACGCTAGCCTTCCAAACTCCAGTAGCTCATGACAATGGTGGATTTAACTGTCCGTACAGTTGCAATATTGGAGAGTTTATCGTCATTTAAATACATACAATCAGGATGCAAGACTTTTTGTTTCATGAATGGACTGTCAATGGAGGGTGTAGCAACTTAAAGGATTCCTGACAGTTGCAGATTAATCACTGAATGTTTTGTCTGCATTACATTTCACTGATGCACCCAGAAGTCATACAAAGTGATACATTTTTGTAAGCACAATAAGTACAAAGATCTTAGTTGTATCCCAAGGCCAGGTACAGGTACATAAGTGTCATGGTGCGAGGCAGAGATGTGTAGGACCCAAGTGCGAGATGAGAGGCAGAGGCAATGCAGCTCAAATTAAAGTGTTTATTAACACCGTCACAAAAGGAGTAGGCAGCAATCAACGTCTAGGTACAGGCAAAGTCAGTAACCGGGTAATCAATAGAACATGAAAAAGACACTAAAGGAGTAAAGGGAAAACTATACTGGGAAAGCTATGGGGACTTAATACAAGGTAACATTAAGTCAGGAGACAAAGACTGGCATAAACTCACACGACTATAATCAACGAACCGACAGGACATCAAAGCAAACACAGGACTTAAATAGACACAGGACTAACTGGACACAGGTGAGAACCAAGGACAATTAACACATGATTGGCTGGAACAGAACAAGACATAGGTGAACTACAATTGCAAAGACATACTGGTGAGACAAGACAGGTAGGAACAACTAGGGCAGACAGGAAACACAACTACAAAACAAGAGTACAGAAAACCAAGGCAACAATGCAACATAGTTACAGCAATACAAGACAATTACAGAACATAATGAACAACGGCCTAAACAGGCCTAAAGAACAGCCCCTAGGAGTCCAACACCATATAAGCATTCAAGGTCCAAATAAAAAGTCACAGGCAGACCGTGACACATAAGGAAATTTAAATATTTTTTTCCACACATTTTTTTCCCTACAACATACCTGACTTAACAGATGTATTTGCCAGCATTTCATACCAAGAATATCTTCATCTTACTCCCATGAATAATTCATTCATAAATAAATCTGCAAACTAGGTAAAACACGAATTATTCAGGCCTGTCTTGTCTCTTGACTTATCCCCTTCTTGCCACTAGATGGCAGATGGCCCTACTGTAGCAATAGCTACAGAGCTCTTGAGAAGACAAGACAGTTATCCCATGGCATAGATATGACCAACAGATTCTAAGTGTTTCTTATACCTAGATTAGATTAGATTAGATTTATTGGTCCCCGTGGGGAAATTCGTCTTCACTGACTGTACATTACATAAAAAGACCATTACGCATCACACAAGACAGACAACAAGCAACAAGACAACTGGTGTCAATAGGACAGATTTATACCTACTCTATCCTACTAAGAATTTGTCTGCACACTTAAAAGGGTCTTTTGGAGCAGGTGTGTCAGAATATAACTACTGTCATGAAAAACTGAAATATCAAGAAAGTGGGGGTACAAGATATATCATGGGGATTCACTCTGTGTTATTTAATCATGTGATATATTGGAGATATGTTTTTGTTTCTCTTATAGTATTCATCCTAATTATATTGTAACTGATATTTGATTTAGCATGTTTTGAAGTCCTAATAAACTGTCCAGATGACTCAAAATTGTATAAAATGTGTGATAGACCTGAGGAAGATCCTGTGTGGATGGGAACTTGTCTCTTCACAAAAAATACAGTATATATAAATATTTATCTCCAAATATTCACCTATTGTGGCATGCCCAGAGTAGGGAGGGACACTTGGGTTCATGTGGTTAATTAGCTCACCAGAGAAGGTTGGTAGAATATGTGTGTTGTGTTGTAATCAGGTTAAACAGAGTGAAAACCAAGGATGAGCCTGGAGAACTGCTGGAAGGGATCTTGTTTACTAGACCGGTTAATCTTATGATCTCCCTGTCTCCGAGTCATCTCCATCATCGTTGGCCATTATTGTCTTAGTGTTCATGACCATGTCTATTTGTGTTAGAAAAGGAGGGGGGGGGGGGGGGGGGCATAGAAGTGAGTATAATCACTATGTTGAACAATAGCCTACATGTTGTATGTTGAAATATGACTCCTGGGTTTCCTTTCATCTATACTCTGCAGGGGAAAATATGTCTCTGCCTTAATGTCTGTATTAGCGACAGTGGCAGTGTGGACAGTATTGTAGGTTAAAAATAGATACAATGACAATAATAGTGTGAATAGTGCCTCAGTATCGTTTGTGTATCTAGTTAGCACTAAGTTAATATGCATTTGCAGATACCTGCTTGACTGCATATATACAGTATAGGCTATATATTGTACACACACGCACGCACACACACACACACACACACACACACACACACACACACACACACACACACACACACACACACACACACACACACACACACACACACACAGTACATAAATATGTGTTCACATTTTAGCTCAATGGGAACAGCTGAGACCCACCTTCATAATAACTGGGGAGGAGTACAAGACTAATTATAAGGTAAGCTGGTTTCATATTTCTTCTCTTTTGTTATTCTTCTGTTTTGCTGTCTCCTCTGAAACACACAGTGATTATGCTGAGATATGAGCTTTTCACAGAAATATATTTTCAGATAAAAAACAAACAAATAACAATTATAATGCTAAATTGAAGGCTGTTTGAGCATCTAAGTTGCATCTCAGCAAAGACTTGATTGTCGCTTGATTTTACTGTACAGCTGAGAGATCTAATTATTTACCACATAAGCTCTCTACATTTGTTTACTAGCCTACAAGCTCAACACTTTGCCTTATATAAAATACCTCACATTTCATGCATCACAGTGATAAGAGAAAAATGGAGGGAAGTCATACTGGGGCTGGAACAACTTTATTGAGATTTTCAGATAATTCAAACACAAGCACATGGACAGCAAAAACAATTAAATGCAATTTAAGAGAAATACATCTGTTTATGATTGTACTACAGTATTGCCTTCTCTGGTATAGATTCATAAGAAATAAATATATGAAGAAAAAGGTTTTCATTAGTAAAAGAGAAAGCTATAAAGTTAGTGGATAGATTCAGTTTCCTCTAAAACACCTGTAGACCACTAACAGGTAGAGTGTCATCATGCAGAACTAAACTATATCATTGAAGATACAAATAAAGGTTGTGAAAACAAACAGTAGAATATGTTCACTCACAAAATAGATTCAAAGTGGGTGTTGTTAAAATGATCTATTCTATGTCTACTTTTTTCCCCCTCAAAAAGCACAAAACTTTCATAGTGAGGTAATACTAACTAAAATATGTTTAAGTGAAAATAAATGTGCTTCTTTTGTAAGTAAGAATGATACTGGTTTAGTTACAAATATGTCTGCATCTAATGTGCATCTCCGTAAACTATTTTCTTTCCCCTCTTCAGTCATTACACTCACAAACGAAAAATATTTTCGGCGCCTGGCGACTGCCGTACAAAGACATACGTAGCTAAATCATGCTACTATAGGCCTTAGTTTGCTCTTTTCTCCTCTCCTCTTCTGCTCTTTGCCTTCTCTCTCGCACCCTCTCTCTCTATTTCTCTCTCTATTTCTTTGTCTCCTCAATCTGCTCCACCTCACTTGATTCATCCACCACTTTGCCATTGACCATGGTCTGAGTCACCACCTTCACAATCTTCCTGGTGCGCACATCAGGTTCCTCTGTACAGGAAAGACACATGACATGAGGTCAGATATGAGATGACATGACATGATCTGAGATGACATTGCAGGAGGTAACCTGAGAGATTAAAAAGATGTATCATAATTCTATTTCATATGAAAGGCTGTACAGTATACTGTACTTTACACGTAGTTGCAAAAGGAAGAAATTGCCTTACAGAAATCCTGCATAAGCTACATCCCCACTCAAATAAGTGTAGTTACACTACAATACAATACAAAATTAACAGCAATACTGCTGGAAATGTGCCTTTTGTTTATTAAGCTTGTTTAATAAAAACAATCCTAAGCATCATCTCACATGTGTTTTTGTTTGTAGTTGATTCAGCAGTCTTAGTCAGACAGACATAGACATGGTCACAACATTGTGGTAAATGGACTTTCACACCCACATTAAATGGTTGCTATAGGAGCTGAGCTGCTTGGGGTTTGCTTTGTTTAACGGTTTGTAAAAGTATCCTTTGACATGGCTTGTGCCACTGCCCTGGTCCTGTGTGCGTGCGTGCGTGCGTGCGTGCGTGCGTGCGTGCGTGCGTGAAGCTTAGAATCTTAGAATCTAACAGGCTACTCAACACTGGATTTTCTCCTGACCTAATGCAAAAGAAAATATTCATGCAATGTACTGTATGTCATGATCTGCATGTGAGACATTCACACATTATTATTATGTATGCTTGAAAGAGATTATTATTTTTTTAATTCCGGAATCCTTTCAATTAAAAATAACCATTCCCATAACAATTGTGTGTATTAAAATAAAGTAGGCCCTACTCACTTTTAGGAGGAGGAGGAACTTCCTTGACTCTGAGTGACAGAAAGAAGACATGTTAGCATGAAGACAAGATTATACTCGCTCTAACCCTGGCTTTGTATCTAAGAAGAACCATTGTAATACAAGGGTGTTAATGTGACATCCTGCTAAATGTTTATTAGACACTATATTTTCGGAAATCTCTATGGGGGAAATGAATGGGGTTTCTGTCCGTGGCACCAGAAAATGGCCAGCACTGTTATGCCCTATTCTGGGGGAACTATTTGCCGAAGATAGATAAACACAAGCTCTCAACTTCTTACGTCGATCAGCTATTCTCTTTCTCTCTCTCTTAATTATTTTTCATTTTCCTGTCCTACTAATCCTCTCTTAATAATCCCTTTCAACAGGTAAATAAAAGACAGATGAAGACTCACGCCTCCTCTCCCTCCAGCAGACGCCTGTAGGTGGCGATCTCCATCTCCAGGTTCTGCTTGATGCGGAGCAGCTGCTCGTAGTCGGTCTTGGTGCGTTGCATGTCCAGCCTGAGCTGGGACAGATCGTCCTCCTGCTGGTTCAGGGTGCTCTGGAGCTTCTCCATCTCACTGGCGTACTTCTGGCCCGTCTCGCCCAGGTTACCCTCCAACGCTGCCACCTGAGGACGCAAGACCATGGGAGTAGCGAACTTAATTTGTGTGTTTCTAATTATATGCCTCCGCTGCCGGACAGCCGAGGCCAGAAGCATTATTGACGGATTGTCCGTCCGCGTATCTGTCCATCCGTCAGTCCGTCTATCCGTTCTAACATTGTGAACTCGATATGTCAGGAATGCCTTGAGGGAATTTCATGACATTTTGGTCAAAGCGTCCACTTTTACTGAAGGACGAACTGATTAGATGTATGGTAAAAGGTCGGGGGATGTCAAAAGCAATTTCTTTTTTTTTTTCAAAGCTTGTTTTAACCATAACCATAACCCCAACCCCTAAATGTCTAATCCTAACCCTGACCCCAGCTTTAATCATTTACTAATTGTAACCTTTGCTCTAAAATCTTTCTTAGCCATGCAAATGGCCGTTTCTCTCAAGGGGACCTGAAAATGTTCACCTACAAGTAAAATTTGTCTGGTTTGTCTGGACATTTTGTTCCCACATCGACATATATATACATTGTAAAATAAGCACACACACACACACACACACACACACACACACACACACACACACACACACACACACACACACACACACACACACACACACACACACACACACACACACACACACACACACACACACACGTTTATGTTCAAAAGTGCCAGAGTTGGACGGCACAGAATACACATGGGTGTGCACAAACAGACAGACAGATAGCTGGATGGCATAGTAGAAGTTACCTGCTGACCTGTCTAATGGGGTGAGGTCATAAGGTATTGTCATGAAGTCTATATCGAGTTCCTATTTCTGCTTTTGAATATGGGCCATATCGGTTTAGGGAGTGTTCAACAGTTGTCAGAGTCAAATAGGTCTACTGTATGCAAGTTTCACTGCTTCATTTCCTAAGATGGCTTTGCCCTAAATTTGATCAAGAGGACTTCAAATTATACCAGTGACCTCATGAATGATAATACATTTTTGCTTTCGACACATACAAGGTTTCCAGGTAGGTTTTATGGTTTGAATGGGAATAGTAGGTAGAGTATGTCTCCTGTCTCCTCACTTATTTATGCTGCCGATTAATGTGAGCATCTCAGAGGTTTTGGAAACTATTCCAGACATTTGTTTCTTCAGACAAGATAACTCATCAGGTCTCTTATTTAGAAAGCGGAAAATAGTGTGGGTGGACATTCTTTCTGTCAGCGTGGATTACAAAAGCGATAGACAGAATGATTCAGTAGATGAGTCAGAATGAGCATTAGTGTCTGTTTAAGTGGTAATGGGTTTGTGGTCAGTTTGATGTCAGTCTTAATTTCCGGAATTGCTGTGAGTGTGACTCATAGGGAACTTACTGACCTGTAAGATATTATTAAACTGCTATCAATTTGAGAGATGGAGATATTTATTGTAAGGGAAATCATGTACCTCTCAGTAAGTGATGAACTTTACAAATCTACCTAAAGGATAATAAATTGTGTACACCTGTGTGCATACTGTACACATACTCAAGTTGAATGCTTGCCTTCTCCACTTTCGCCTTCTCCACTTTTATTGACATTAGTACCTAGTGGTTTTGCACATGCTGAACCCACATGAATGTTGTTTTATTCCATGTTTTGGTGTCAATATGAAGTGCATATTCAAATACTTTAGGAGCACTTGGTAAAGTGTGGCCAAATGAAGCATATGGGCATGCATGAGCCTAGAACATACAGTATAACAAGGTTTATTATCTGTGTACATGACAGTATTTCACTCATAGGCATCACAAAAGTGGGAGACAGGTGGGTGACATAAATCATCCCCCTGTTCAGTCCCTCCTAATAAAAGTGAGATCCAACTAGATTCTAGAATCACTACATATACTTCTTGAGATCTCACAGTATAGTGTAAAGCCATGTCATACTTTGTCATCGACAAAGTATATATCAGGCTTAAAAGATGTCCTGGCATGTCATGAGGTACAGGAAAGACACTCAAAAACTAGATATTTCACTCAACTCGTGCCGTCTCCATTTCAATTTCCAGCTTACCTGTTTGTGCAGGCTTTCCATCTCCACCTCCAGCGTCTGGAGGAAGCGCTGCCGTTCAGTCAGCTCACTCTGAGCTCCTCTCAGCGCCTCGTTGCTCTCCTTGACTTCATTCTGCACATTGTCCAACTGCAGAGGAGACACACATCTTAATTCATTCTATTTTTATGGTATCCTCATGGTGAGGATGTGGTCTGTCAAATGGACCGTAGCTACATTTCACTCAATTTGTTTTTGCTTTTGTATTTGTATTCCCACTAACTGAGTTGGACAGTTTGACCCAAACGTGAATATCAGATTAATTGCAAACTTCCTGAGAATTCGTAGAGAATTACATTCATCATTATTCTCTCCAGAAAGCTGGCACTGAATGAGGTCTACAAAATATTCCTTTCAGAATTAGAAAGTTGCCAGAGGGATTGAAGGGGTGGGGTGGGTTTACGAGAGACGACGTGCAATACTGTCTTTAGTACTAGTGGTGTTTTTTCCTTTGGTATTATCAACCTGTTGTGACACCAGGAGAACGGTATTGCAATTATTATATTGTTTTGTTAAAAAAATAATTTGAAAGCCTTCTACCACTGACCTTCTTGCGGTACCACTGCTCTGCCTGGTCCTTGTTCTTCTTCACAATGCCTTCATACTGAGACCGCAGGTCTGACAGAACTAAGCCCAGGTCTGGACCACGGGCAGAGTCAACCTCCACATTCACCTCATCTCTGGCAATACGAGACTTCATCTGGTCGAGTTCCTACAGAGACAGGCAAGAGTGTCCAGAAAAGGCTTAGTGTAACACAAATGTATTACCTTCATATCATGACACTTTGGGTAAAAAGGCTAAAAAGTAGGCTAAAATGTTAAGAAGGTAGTGCACGCACATCCGTTAGGTCCAGGTGCTTAGACAAACAAAGTATAATGAAAAAGAATAAAGTCTGCACACTGGTGGTTGCAAAAATCTCTATATTCTGAGTTATCATTGCTATAGAGTCCTGACTGGATGAAATTGTTATCCATAGATTATTCATATAGAGTTGGAGAGATGATTACTATTGGAATAATAGACCTATGTATTCATAAATAAATCACCTACACCGCCTTTAAGTGATGTGTTAGCGTGGACATGTGGGCAGGTATGTTTCCACTTTTTTTTTCTTCTATATGCTTTGTTGACAGATCCATGAGTGGAGGTGCATTTAACATCTGTGTGAACAGGCACCATATGGAAGTGAGTGTGCTGTGAATCCTACACCCCAGGGTGACATAGCGAATGGGAGAGCATCTTCATTATTTAGTTGCTCTCCATCAATTGCTAATGGGCTCACGTTACCCCTGTTCCATCTTCCAGCTTCCAACTTACACACGGTTTAAGCTGAACACTCATGTTGCACGGAGACAATTCCAAACCCTCGGTTAACTAGAAAAAAGCGTTTGGCACCGTCCTACCTGAAAGACCACCTATACAATACAAAATATCTGAGTACGGTACTTCTTACACCACTGCACATCACATGGCAATGCGACACGTTGTGTGAGCTCGTATTGGCTATTTTAATTGAATGTTTGACCCAGAATAGGGACACTAGGGTTCACGAGGTTAATTCTTCCTTAAGAGAGTAGAGGGTAGGTTTGTCTCAGGTCCCTTTACCCCAGAGGGCGCTACTTATCAGGTCGTATCATATCAGCTGATGAGAAACAAAGAGTAGGTTTGTGAAACCAGATCCGCTCACTCCTTTTGTCTCCAGTAACTAAAGGACCACAGCAGTGGGACCCCCTCCCCCTCCCCCTCCCCCTCTCTCTCTCTCTCTCTCTCTCTCTCTCTCTCTCTCTCTCTCTCTCTCGTCTGAAAAGACCTCTGTGAGGGAATGGGAATGAATCTTGACAAACTGGGTCAGTCAAATACCAGACACATTGTTGTTTGTAAAGACGGTTCAGAGTAAAAGGTGAGGTAGTCAGAGTGAATGGGAGAAAAGGAAACACAAGAGACTACATTAAAATGACGGAAGTTAAATACCGTATGGTGTTTGATACAAAAAAATCAAAGGCAGAAAGTGCATGCTGTATAGTAATAGAGCACTGTTTCTCAAAGTCGGGTCTGGGAAATTAAATATCAGGGGTCCAACTGAGCCAATATGGGACTGTAACTCTGAGAGTGTAAAAATGGAACCAAATAGACCCATGAGCACTGATGATTTTACAGTGTAGATTAGCTTTTAGTAACAAATAATAAGGTTAATAAGCATCTTATAAGGACGTGTAAGTATCTTATTAACTGTTAATTAATGCTTGTTGATAGGGTGTGCAACCGTCCTGGAAATTAAAAAAGGTTAAGAAACCACCGGAACAGAGTATACAGAATATAAGAAAGAAAGAAAGAAAGAAAGAAAGAAAGAAAGAAAGAAAGAAAGAAAAAGAGTTGTGGATAGAGCTGTTCTACTGCATTGGTTCTCAAAGTGGGGTCCGGGTACCCCCAGGGGTCCTTGGGGGGGTTCCAGGGGGTCCCCAGCAAAATGTGTTAATATAGCATCACAATAATTTTAACCACTTTAACCTTTTACACTTTGGCTATTCAAAAATAGCAGATCTACAAGCTCATAGCGCACAGAGTGCCGCACTACGAGCTTGTAGAGCTGCTATTGTTTTTAAACCGTGAACATTTTGTGCAATTCTTTCAATATATATATTTTTTTAAAGCGAAAATTTGTAACTCAAATCTTTGCTTCTGGGGGTCCCTGGAACAAAATAGGGTCCGCAGCCAAATACATGTCATTTTGGGTACATGGGGGGACATGAAAAAGTTTGAGAACCACTGTTCTACTGTTACCTCCTCATGGTTCTTCCTGAGGAAGTACAGTTCTTCCTTCAGGCTGTCCAGGTCTCCTCTCAGAGTGGCAATGAGCTGCTCATGGTCAGTCTTAGCTTTCTTCAGGGCAACACAGTCCCTCTCCACAGACTGACACATCACCAGCTCCGTCTCCCACCTGGTGAAGTCCGTCGAATGTGAAAAAAAGAAAGAAGAAGAAAAGACCCAAAGTTAAGACGAACCAGCTGCCAATAAGAGAAACTTGACCATTAGAGCGACAGTTTGTTGAAAATCTGAATTTAACCGAATCTCTCACTTGATTCTGAAGTCATCTGCTGCCAGTTTAGCGTTGTCTATCTCCAACATCAGACGAGCATTCTCCAGGGTCTTCTTCCTCACCTAATGGACAAAATATAGATCAACATGGGTCAGATCATCATAATTAATTATGTACAAAATCCATTAGTGTAGTGTACTTTTACACATCCAGGTATTCTACTACATCACATACTTTACTAATGTATTGACAACATATATATTTATACCTGTTAATATCTCATATTATGTAAATCAGGGGCGGTCCAACAACCAGTCAATCAATCAATCAATCAATCAACTACGGTACTGCCATGACAACTAAGTTTCCCTCATGGGACCAATAAAGGTCTATCTATCTATCTGTCATTTCCTTTCCGGTGAAAGTGGAACACGGAAGAATGTGTGTGCATCCTTATTCAAATAGCTAAATTAGCCGATCTAACCTCACAATGCATTGAATTGTTAGCTTGTAGATGTGCAATGTTTTCTATTTTGTAAATTGTTTGAGATTTTTGTGACTATATAGTGACATGCCCAAAATAGGTTGAAAGTGGCTATTGAGGAAGCACAAACCTGCACACAACACGGTTGTTAACCATTGTTTCTTGGGTTAATGGGTAGACTCATTTTGAACTGAATGTCTGTGGTCATTTTGTTACAGGTTAATCCGAAGTGCAACTGTAGGTCATTGTCTGGCCCTGATGCAAATCCTGCATGAATGCTTTGTCTATGCAAATCAATTAAACCAGACTGTCATCATAGCATTGAACTCCTTTTAAACACACCAACTCCCCGAAGCCATGAATGGGAATCAAGCAAAGTAAAGTTTGTTCACTTTATCATAAAAAGACAAATGTGACGTGTGTGTGTGTGTGTGTGTGTGTGTGTGTGTGTGTGTGTGTGTGTGTGCGTGCGTGCGTGCGTGCGCGCGCAAGCATTTGTTGCATTGTGTGTGTCTGTGCAAGCATTTGTTGCGTGTACTGTATATGTGAGCGTATGTGTGCCATGTGCATATACATGCATATGCCATATGCGTGCAAGTATGCATGCGTGCTTGCACTAGTGTGTTCTAGTGTGTGTGTGTATTTTGTCTTCTGTACCTCCTGTTCAACAGCATGAGCTTGGGCCATCATGCTATCAAGGTCATGACCTTTGGGGATGCGGTCCAGCATGTGTTGTTTGATCCTCATCTCCAGATCAGCGTTGGAGCGCTCCAGAGAACGCACCTGGACACACAAACAAGTACATTCTCAAAAAGACCACTCTCTATATAACCCCTGGCTCATAACAACCACATCTACTACTAATTGCCTAGACATGTAGGTATTTACTATATTTATATATAAACACAAATAAAATATTTTTTGGCCGAATGCAGAATTTATTCTCACCCTGGGGTCAAGTCTGAAGAAAATATATTGTTGTTTACATGAGGATCAGGCCCATTAGGCTGCTGAGGCACAGTCTATGACAGTGGTTCTCAAAGTGATGTCCAGGGTCCCCCAGGGGTCCCCAGCTAAATTTGTTAATGTAGCATAAAAATCTGTTCAACCACATCAACACTTTTTACACTTTGGCTATTCGAAAATAGGCAATCTACAAGGTCACAACGCACCACGATGTGACGCTTTGTGTGCTTGTAGAATAATTTAGAAAAACACAAATCTTCTTTTCTGGGGGTCCCTGGTACAACAAAAAAGATTTCAGATTGGGGTCCTTGACATAAAAATGTTTGAGAACCACCGGTTTATGAAACACAAGGTAAAGCATCAGACCTTTTCCAGGTAGTTGGCCAGGCGGCTGTTGAGGCTCTGCATGGCTTCCTTCTCATTGGTGCTGTTGCCATGGATGCCATTGTGCTGAAGGTTGATCGGCCCGTTGAGGTCCTGGCTGACGGAGGCAGAGCGGGACAGTGGGAGGGCTCCAGCAAACGAGACGGAGGCCCTGGAACGAGCACGGCCGCTGTCCCTCAGAGACAGGCTGGAGAAGGACGGTTGACGGCCCATAGAGTAGCTCCTCATTGACATAGTGGATGCCATGATGGGCGGCTGTGAAGGACAGACAGAGGGAATTGAAGGGAACATTCAGCTTCTCATGATTGGGTTTGAGACACATGTCGCACATCCCATTCCCAAAGTTCAAGTGGTTGAAAAAGTTTTTTTTTATCGGTACTACGGTTACAAAGAAATATCCACTGAATGTTGTAGCAACGCTAATGGAAACAAATTGAAAGCTACGGTATGTTTGATCCACAACAGAATCTGCAGAGAATGGGAGGACTGTTAAGTATAGCCCACTGCTCTGAGAATGAAAAGGATATGAAAAATGTAGAGTAGTTAAAAGCAGAACGTATAAGATCAAAAGGAAATAAGGCTGCTTAGACTGTTTCAATGGCATAGTAATGATTTTAAGCCAGATATTAGCTTGCTCTTATATGATCTTAAAACTAAATCTGTTCTATTCTAGCATAAGGCCCAGCTGTACTTGAAATACAAGCAAAAGGAGCATTCCACTTGAGAAAACAAACGTACACACTGAGGATACATCACTGGCTGTTCAAACTAACCATCTGCCTCTAGAGATAAACGTTAATGCATGACTGACTTTATGGGTACAGGCGCTCCAGTCAATTCATCTCAGCTCTGTTCAAGTACAACTCAAACACAGCCAAGAGTACACTCAAAATGTAAATGACTGCAGCTCAACCCTGGGTCAAAACAAGAGTGCCTCACTAGGGCTGAGGACACCCTTATGTATTCAATTTCTATGATAATGAGACACATTTCATATTCAAGAGGATGCTAATAGCAATTTCATGGAAGCAGAAACGGAGGAGTTAGCTCCAAATAATATGAACCTCTTTCGAAGGCATGGAGAGTGAAGTGTTATAAGCTATATAGCCTTGTTAGAGTGTTGTTGGAAATAAGATTCCCAGAGACTATGGGTGAAACCATCCATGGCCACAACTTGAATATTTCCACTTTCCAGCATTATTGTAATTATTAACTCTCAAGCAATGCCAAACTGTGAAAGCTAAAAGCATCTATTCATATACGTTTAGATAGTCATAGGTGAGACATATTTTCAGGGTTATTACTTTTGTATAAATTGGAAATCTGAACTTTTGTTATTTTTCTCAACTAGTTATTATCTGGGTTTACTTTAGGTTAGCTTGGGTTCAAAGTAGAGGATTGCCCGTTCAAATTACATTGGGTCTTTCTTTAAATATTAGGAGGGTCCTCTTAGGTGTCCTGACCACCAGTAGGACAGGGACTCTGTGTCTGTGAGTGTGAGTGTGCATGTTATGGGTGTGTGACTGTGTGTGACTGTGTGTGTGTGTGTGTGTGTGTGTGTGTGTGTGCGTGCGTGCGTGCGTGCGTGCGTGCGTGCGTGCGTGCGTGCGTGCGTGCGTGCGTGCGTGCGTGCGTGCGTGCGTGCGTGCATGCATGCAGGTGTGTGTGCGTGTGCGTGCGTGCGCGTGTGTGTGTGTCAGCAGGGTTTCAGTGGGAGATTAGCGGTCAAGGGAACCTCTCTGTCGCTGTCACCTGATCCTCACAACACTGGTTTCCCACAATACTACAAAGGACCCAGGCAAGAGACAGGCAGTCCTTGTTCAGATGAGAGATTGGAGGACTTGGGAAAATGATCAGGAAAATATTTAGACAGAATTCCAGGGACACAAGGAAGCACATTGTCCCACAGGAAATGGTCTTTCATTTCGTTATCCATTTCATGTCATTTTTCGAGAGCATCTCACTATCCGCCGAGGAACTGTTCCGCTGAAAAGATGTACAGTTATGACTTGAACACTCAGCAGGAGTCAGAAGAGGACAAAACTGAATTAAGGCAGATTGTCATACAACTCCATTTCGTACGATGGTGTGTCGCACGTTGAAAATAGCCAATTTACAAGCTCACAACATGTCATCTGCGACACTTTATGAGCTTGTAGATTGTTTTTTTTTGGTGTGCGACATCGCTATTGTGTTTGTTTAGCATTGTGATTGGATGTACACCTGTTGCACTTCCACAATTATAATTACATTTCATACAATGACATAGATTGCTGAAATTATCTTTTTGATCAGCCATCAATCAGTTTAAAGATCTGATCACCCGAATGATTGTTTAAATAATGAATGTGATGTTTCAGAAATTCATAGATATTTCAATTGTAATGATTGTCTTTTAATATAAATTCTTCTTTTCTCAGTGTAAAATCAATAAAGAGATTTGTAAAAGAAAAAAAAGAAATGGTTTACTTACGTATATAGTGGGTATAGGTATATGAGTGGGTTTTCTTCAACTGGAGGAAGACGTGGGATCCAGTGGAATGCAGGCAGCTCTGTGCTGCTGATGCTACAGGTGAGCCTTTATACAGGTAAGCAAGTAGAGGGAGGAGCTACAGAATGTCTCAAAAGTAGGCATGTCAACGGTACCTGCAGGTTAAGGCCGTCTACTCGAGAACACTTCAAAAGAAGTGGATTAAGATTCAGAAGGGGGCCCCTGGGCCAATTATCCTTTAGGGCCCCCCACCCCCACAGAACAGAATTACCCAGAATGGGCAGTCGGGTGGGCACACAAACACAATAATCAAGTTGAGAAGAAAGGGGCGTTCTGCCGCGCCTCAGCCAGGTGAAGGCCGGTCCGGTGCGTCACAGGAGCGGGACACAACAGCCTCACAAAGAAGAACGCACTGGAGCAGCTCTGACAAGTATAAGTCTCTTTTTTTAAGTATAAAAGACTGACGTTTCGATGCTACAGTAGCATCGAAATTTCAGCCTTTTATACATAATAAAGAGACTTATAATAGGCTCTATGCACAGCAGCCATATTGTGAAGAAATTCACAGGTGTTACCAATGATACTAACGAAGGCTCTGTTCCATTCTGGTCAAACAGATTCAGGGTGCTGATGTTGTGCATGTTGGCTCACTGCCACTGGAAACACTCTGCTACACCAGTGGGTCTCAAAGTGGGGTCCAGGGACCCTCATGGTTCCTTGAGGGGTTTCCAAATGGCCCCTTACGGGTGTGTAACTCTGAGAGTGTACAAACAATTTGTACACTCTCAGAGTTATGGGGGTCGTGGAAACCACTGTGCTTCATCAGTGCTTCACAGAGCCTTCATTAGTATCATTGGCAACACCTGTGAAGGAAGTGATACTATGGCTGCTGTGCATAGAGCCTATTGTCAGAGCTGCTCCAGTGTGTTCTTCTGATACAAAACTCAAGTTACAAGACATGTGTGGCTCAAGAAAACGCCTACACGCATTATTATCCATATACAGAATTTACATGATATGTATTTGCATGTTATATGAAAAATACTTATGTACAATAGTTCTGTTGTTGTTCAGTAGTTCAGATGTTAATCCACACAGTAAGAGGGGCCTTGTACACAGGCTGAGAGGCCCACATATTTGAGCATTAAGCTATGTAGATTTTAGTAAATTATAAAAGGGCCTCACAGCATTGGCCCAGTCCATTATCTATCCATGAGTTGACATCATACAATGATGTCATTCTTTTACTTTCTACCTTGCCTCAGCGCTTCACTGACATACTGTAACTGTGTAGTGCTGTGCCCTATTTACGCTTGGTTGTATGTAGGAGGGTGTTGCCTTCCAAACATAGCCGATCTACAAGCATGTAGCATGATGAAGTATAAATCATGCTTTCCTTGGACATTATTTTACTTATTGTGGACCGGAACTCAATTAATGTTTCAGTTCGGGGATTGGACATTCCTGTGCCATACAGTACATAAGTCAACAGCTTCAGTCAGGGGAGTCTGATTGATCAAATTGCCGTTTTTGTTTTCTTCTTTTTTTCCCCTCGGACATTAGAAAGCATTCCTGGTAGTCTTTAACTACGATATAAAAGCTGTAATAGCTTGGAGGTGTTTTTTTTTTTTTTTTTTTACGTTATTGGCCGATCTGTGCTTAATACTTATTGCAAGCACATCAATTTCGTACCCATAATCATATGTTGTTATATAGTGCATGTCACTGACATTAACCTTTTCTGTATGGGCACAGGTGTAACCTTTCCTAGACAGTGACACTGAGTCCTCCTGTGGTTCAACTATCTCACTGTATGTAAGCTGACACGTTGTGTCCTCAACAGTTGTAAAATATTCAACAACAAGGAAAACCAGCTGGCCAAAGCTATTTTAAAACAACCATGATGTGGGCTATTCTGCCCATAGCATTGACTGAAACAAAAACAAAGGACCAAATCGTGAGAATATCCAGTCGGGGGATCTTAGTATAATCTGACATTCAATTCCAATTCACTTTTGAAACATTTATTTGACTGATTTTCCTTTCAGAACCCAAATAAAACATTGCTCCATTTTTCAAATAGTCACTTCCAAATTGAAGCTCAGATTATACTAAGATCTGTACTGAGGTGTGAAGGCAGGTGGAGTCATAGATGGTCACAGAAAGCAAGTGAGAAAGGTTCTGTGTAGTTTGTACATCTATGTATCTGACTACATTTCATCAGCAGTATCATATAATGTAACTGGCTCATTTGCTATGCATTATGGACTGCATTATACTGTAGGTGCATTAAGCTACTATAAATGTAAGTCAATTGTCTATGGAGCCAGTTATGTTACCTGGTGTGCATATAGCTCCCTCTGCTGGACTCTCTGTGCCATGTGATTTGCAGCCTCCACTGTGTGAGCAAATTAACAACCAGACACAAATAATTACATAAGACAGTGGTTTTCAAACTTTTTCATGTCAAGGACCCCCAAATTGACACTTATTAGCCCGCGGACCCCCATTTCAAAAGATATGCCAGGGACCCCCATAAGAGAAGATTTTTTACAGCTCTATAGTGATTCTCAACCATTTTAATTTCAAGGACCCCCAGTTTGACATGCATTAGGGCTACAGACCCCCATTTAATGGCATTTCTATCACTTGGACAGCAATTTATATTGTAAAATCTATGTCAATTTAAGTTACAGACCCATAAGGGTCCATTTGGTGCCTAATCTATCATTTAGCTGGGGACCCCCTGGAACTCCCTCAAGGACCCACTTTGAGAACCAATGCCTTAGTGCCCACTCTTCTTGTATCTATCAAAATAACATTACTGTGCTCTAAATATTGTATTTTATTTTACTGTAAACCCATAACATTGAAACATACTTTACCTGAGCCATGAGCTTCTTACATGACATTTCAAAGTCATGTATGTGTGTGTCTGAACAGAACTCCTGTTCACATAGAGCAGGGGTCTTCAACGTTTTCAGGCCAAGGACCCCCTAGCTGAGAGACATATGAAGCAGGGACCCCCACTACATTGTATAAAATTGTGTTTCAGATAAACTTTTGCTGCTCTTTTTTCCCTCTACACCTATACCTCTTTGCCAAACTTTTTTTTGGCTAAAGTTGTCCTCAGAAAAGGGATGCTAGGGTTCAAGTGGTTAATGTAAACAAAAAAGAAAATAATATCACACAAAGATTTGGTGGACCCCCTATAGTAGCTCTGAGGACCCCCTAGGGGTCCCGGACCCCCTGTTGTCTGTCTGTCTGGGTGATCAGAACTGTCATCGTCATAGCTGAGACAACCAGGGTTCTTCATACTTTGACAGAACTTCTCCTCCAGACAAACAGCAGGCTTCACCATGTTAATGCTGGTCAGTACAGCTCCCATGACACAGATTATACCAAACAGTACTTATAATTCAAATCGTATAGCTTGAGAACCTGCAGGTGGAAAGACTGGTGATGCGAGGTTAGTAATGATGTCATAAATAATCACTTATCAAAGTGATTTGAACTCTGAGCTCTGAGACGTTAATATTTACTACTGCTTCCGGGTGTGAACAGCGTGCGTCGCCATGTTTTGTGAGAGAAACAAGCAACCAGGTTTATGAAAACAAGACAATTTTCCCCCAAAAAATCTTGGAAGACATTTTAAAAAATTAGGAATATTTTAGAAACCAGTACTTTTACTTCTACTCCACTACATCTCGGATACAAATATTGTACTTTTACTCCACTACATTTATTTGAAAACTTTAGTTACTAGTTACTTTTCAGATATAAACTATGATATAATGAAACATACATTAACCACTTTAGCCCTATTTTATACCTAGGCTATTTTCAAATATTTAGTACTTTTACTTTTGGTACTTTAAGTACATTTTGATGCCAATACTTTTGTACTTTTACTGAAGTACATTTTTAATTCTGGACTTTTACTTGTAACAGTCTAGTATTTTTATATTGCAGTATTGGTACTTTTATTTAAGTAGAAAATGTGAGTACTTTTTCCACCACTGCTTTTTTGACTGAACACTAAATGTTTTTGCTGGAGCAAAAAAATATATAAGTAAGGTAAAATAAAATATACACGTTTAAAAAAAAAAAAGTATTTTAAAGCCCCCTGCCCCCTGACCCGGGGTAGAAACGCCCACAGCGGACAGATCAAAGGGTGACGTCACTCTCTCTCCTACGCACTTCGCATGAACGACCAGCAGGGAGGGCAGCGCGAACGGCAGAGCCACATCGAAATGTTTGTTAAAGTTTGTAAAACGACTATTATAGTGCACTAAACAACTCATACTGTAATATTAGTGCACACAGTTATGAGTTAGTCGTCAGTGTGTATTAGGGAGGTGAAGAAAGCTACTAAAAAAACCCAAAACAAGAGAATTGTCTCCAAAAAGGTGAGTTTTCTCCAGGTGTTTGTTGTTAGTTTGGCTAATAAGTGCTTATACATTAAAGGAATTGATGACATTGTATGTAATTTTCACGTTTATGTTACTTGGTAAAAAGTAACAACTATTCAGTATGAAGCATTGTTTGATATGAAGTGAATATATATGTTTTTATTGAGGCCTAATAGTCAGTACTGTAAAGTAACCGAGTACTCAACTATTTATTTTTACTAAGTATTTCCAATTTTCAGTACTTTTACTTCTACTCCACTACACCTCAGAGACACATATTGTACTTTTACTCCACTACAATTATTTGAAAACTTTAGTTACTTTGTAAAACATACATTAACCACTTTCAACCCTATGTACATTGCGGCCAATTGAAAATAGCAGATCTACAAGCTCACAATGCGGTGCAGTGCAAAGCATTGTGAGCTTGTAGATCTGCTATTTCATGCCCGCTCTTCCTATGACGTATGACGTCACCGCGCCATTAGCCCGCTTCGCGGCGACATCAAAGAGACAGAAGGCGGCAATGGAGCAGCTGCGGCCCCCCACACACACAACACACACACGCACACGCACACGCACACGCACACGCACGCGCACGCGCTTGCACACAGCAGCAAACCCAAGACATGACCAGTCCAGTGTTTATTGTTAAAACTATTAAAGTTAAAAGAGTGTTTAAAAGGTGAGTTTGGCTAATTAAGTGCTTAGAATTAAAATAATTGATGCGAGTCATTTCACTTTTATGTTACTTGTAAAAAGCAACAATGTAGCATATGTGTGAAGTGAATATATATATATATATATATATATGTTTTATTGAGATGTGTTTGTGACGCTGACACACAGGCCTATAGCCTAGTCAGTGCTGTAAAGTAACCGAGTACATGTACTCAAGTACTGTACTTTGAGTACATTTTTTACTTTACTGGAGTATTTCCAATTTGTTACACAGAGACACATATTGTACTTTTACTCCACTACAATTATTTGAAAACTTTAGTTACTTGTTACTTTGTAGATATAAATTATTACATTATAAAACATACATACATTATCCACTTTAGTCCTATTTTATACATAAGCTATTTGAAAATAGCCGATCTACAAGCTCATGCAACGCGTTGTGAGCTTGTAG
The DNA here is from genome assembly GCF_963454915.1 of Gymnoscopelus microlampas. Taxonomy (NCBI): domain Eukaryota; kingdom Metazoa; phylum Chordata; class Actinopteri; order Myctophiformes; family Myctophidae; genus Gymnoscopelus; species Gymnoscopelus microlampas. The sequence goes on from NC_139958.1 coordinate 24,706,792, forward strand.
ATCTGCTATTTTCAAACATTTCAGTACTTTTACTTTTGGTACGTTAAGTACATTATGATTCCAATACTTTTGTACTTTTACTCAAGTACATTTAGAATTCTGGACTTTTACTTGTAACAGAGTACTTCTATATTGCAGTATTGATACTTTTACTTTAGTAAAAGATGTGAGTACTTTTTCCACCACTGCATTTAGCAGACGCTTTTATCCGTTACTGTCCACCACAGTACTGACCAGTCTCTCATTGTCTCCACGGTGTGTCTTCATGTCTCTCTGTCCTCCAGGCAAGCTATGGCGCCGGAGATTGGTGGTCCAGGCCCCTCAGGGGGACGGCATTCCGTGTCCCTCCCAGATGGAGCAGTGCAGAAACCCTGTCCCGTCAAACCCTGCTACCGATGGCGCTACGAAAGCCTGGTCCCTGTGCCGCTCAGAGGTTAGTCCCAGGTCCAACACTATAGTCTGACTCTATAGAATTCAGTGTAACGAGTTCATGTAGACACGGAAGGCAGAATGTTGATATACTTCATTCACACTCCCCGGACCCCCCCCCCCCCCCTCCCATTCGCTAACAAGTTATACAGTCGTACTCCTTTAAGTCAGTACGTTCAACCTCTTGTCATTCTCATTCGCTACAAGCTAATTTACTCACGCCCTGATACCCACAGTGCAACTCTGGCGGTTCATTTAAGCAGCCTCTGTTCTCTGTTCAGTCTATGTGCTTCGCTGTCTAAGCTGGGTGTACAGCTGTTTGTTTTCAAATTCCCTCCACCTACCCGGCCTCCTCCCCGTGGCTTTTAGTTCATATTGTTATAGGTTGATTCTGTGTTTGTACTGTGGTTCTATGATTCTGTGTATTGTACTGTGTTCTATGGATTGTACTATGATTGTGGTAGTTTAATTATGCATTGAAGGTTCAATGTTATGTAAAACTGTATTTTATGCTCTGCTCTGGGGGGTTTGTGATTGAAGATCTGTGACATTTTGCACAGGGAATCTTTTAATATCACATGAGCAGAGTCACACCGCCAAACTTGAATGCAATATCATTGCATATATGATAATGGTTAATATGGGAATGGTTAATAAATGGTAAATGGTTCATTAACAGTCTGGTTATTTCTGAGCTGAAGTGTCTAAATGAACCAGTGGTTCTTAAACCTTTTCATGTCAAGGACCCCCAAATTGACACTTATTGGCCCACAGACCCCCATTTGAAAAGATATGCCAGGGACCCCCATAAGAGAACATTTTAGGGCTCTAGCAGTGATTCTCAACCATTTTAATTTCAAGAACCCCCAGTTTGACATGCATTATAGGCTACGGACCCCCATTTAACAACATTTCTATCTCCGGGATCCCAAATTATATTGTAAAATCAATGTTAATTTAACTCTGAGAGTGTACAAATGGAACCAAATGGACCCTTATGGGTCCATTTGGTTCCATTTGTACACTCTCAGAGTTACAGGACCATAAGGGTCCATTTGGTTCCATTTGTACACTCTCAGAGTTACAGAACCATTAGGGTCAGTTTGGTTCCATTTGTACACTCAGAGTTACAGAACCATTAGGGTCCATTTGGTTCCATTTGTACACTCAGAGTTACAGAACCATAACCATCCTAACTATCCATCATTTAGCTGGGTACCCCCTGGAACTCCCTCAAGGACCCACTTTGAGAACAATGCTATAGACCAGTGGGTTTATAACCTTTTTTTAAATTCAAGGACCCCCAGTTTGATGTGCATGAGCGTAAAAATGTACCCTCACAGGGTCTTTTGCAGTTAACACATTAAGACCGGGAACGCATCTGTGTCATTTTTACATTTCTTTGGCTATTAGAAAATAGCAGGTCTACAAGCTCATAGCAATGTTTTTGAAAAATCGTGAAAATGTGTGCAAATCTTTGAGTACATATATCTTTTTGTTTGTTGAAAAAATACATATTTTGCTATGCATGTATTTGGCCGCAGACCCCCATCTGAAAATATTTTGTTCCAGGGACCCCCAGAAGCACAGATCGGAGTTAAAAATGTTAGTCTCAAAACGTATATTATATTCAAAGATTTGCATTTTTGTAAAAGTGCCACGCTATGAGCTTGTAGATCTGCTATTTTTTTTAAAAGTCATGGGAAATTTTTGCAAATCTTTAAATATATATATTTTTAAAAGAAAACATTTTTAACTCAAATCTTTGCTTCTGGGGGATTCTACGAAATTCTACAAAAATCCTCAAAAAAAACGTGTTGTTTCTATAATATCAGTGGTTTTCATTTTCAAGGACTTTACTGAGGTTAGGGTTACAGTAGGTATTGTTATTGATGGGAGAGGTTTAAAAAGGCAAATTAAATGCTCTCGTGCACTAGCCTATCTATCACTTCCCAAAAATTGTTCCAACTGGAGAGATGTGTAATGATTTATTTTGACCACCAGAGGGGGTCCTCCTAAATTGTGATCATCTCAGGGGTTTACTGGAGTATTTCCAATTTGCTACACAGACACATATTATACTTTTACTCCACTACAATTATTTGAACACTTTAGTTACTTGTTACTTTGTAAATTTAGATTATTACTAACCATATATTAAACACTTCAGCCCTATATACATTTCGGCCATTTGAAAATAGCAGATCTACAAGCTCACAATGCGCCGCATTGTGAGCTTGTAGATCAGCTATTTTCTAAAGATTTTTTATACATTTGAAAACTTGTGAAACAGGACATTCTGCATAATGAGTACTATCTACATTTGGTACTTAAAGTACATTTTGATGCCAATACCTTGTGGTTTGTGACGCACGCACGCACGCACGCACGCACGCACGCACGCACGCACGCACGCACGCACACACATTGTACTGTGTTCTATGGATTGTACTATGATTGTGGTAGTTTAATTATGCATTGAAGGTTCAATGTTATGTAAAACTGTATTTTATGCTCTGCTCTGGGGGGTTTGTGATTGAAGATCTGTGACATTTTGCACAGGGAATCTTTTAATATCACATGAGCAGAGTCACACCACCAAACTTGAATGCAATATCATTGCATAAATGATAATGGTTAATATGGGAATGGTTAATAAATGGTAAATGGTTCATTAACAGTCTGGTTATTTCTGAAGTGTCTAAATGAACCAGTGGTTCTTAAACCTTTTCATGTCAAGGACCCCCAAATTGACACTTATTGGCCCACAGACCCCCATTTGAAAAGATATGAGAAGATTTTTAGGGCTCTAGCAGTGATTCTCAACCATTTTAATTTCAAGGACCCCCCAGTTTGACATGCATTATAGGCTACGGACCCCCATTTAACAGCATTTCTATCTCCGGGATCCCAAATTATATTGTAAAATCAATGTTGATTTAACTCTGAGGGTGTACAAATGGAACCAAATGGACCCTTATGGGTCCATTTGGTTCCATTTGTACACTCAGAGTTACAGAACCATAAGGGTCCAGTTGGTTCCTAACTATCCATCATTTAGCTGGGTACCCCCTGGAACTCCCTCAAGGACCCCTGGGGGTCCCCGGACCCCACTTTGAGAACCCATGTTATAGACCAGTGGGTTTATAACTTTTTTTTTAATTCAAGGACCCCCAGTTTGATATGCATGACCGTAAAAATGTACCCTCACAGGGTCTTTTGGAGTTAACCCATTAAGACCGGTAACGCATCTGTGTCATTTTTACATTTCTTTGGCTATTCAAAAATAGCAGATCTACAAGCTCACATAGCGCGGCACAGAGTGCCACGCTCTCTGTATTGTTTTTTGATAAATCGTGAAAATGTGTGAAAATCTTTGAATACATATATCTTTATGTTTGTTGAAAAAACATATTTTGCTATGCATGGATTTGGCTGCAGACCCCCATCTGAAAATATTTTGTTCCAGGGACCCCCAGGCCAGAAGCACAGATCGGAGTTAAAAAATGTCTCAAAACGTATATTATATTCAAAGATTTGCATTTTTGTAAAAGTGCCGCGCTATGAGCTTGTAGATCTGCTATTTTTTTTGAAAAATCATGGGATTTTTTTGCAAATCTTTGAATATATATATTTTTAAAGCAAACATTTTTAACTCAAATCTTTGCTTCTGGGGGATTCTACGAAATTCTACAAAAACATCTACAAGCTCATAGTGCCGCGCTATGAGCTTGTAGATCTGCTATTTTTGAATAGCCAAAACAATCTAAAATGACAGAGACATGTTCCCGGATTGAATGTGTTGACAGTGTCCTGAGTTCCTGATATGTTGTTTTTTCTTAAGTGTAGCTTTCAAATGTTCATTTATGTTTCCTATTCATAGAACTTTGCTTTTGGCCAGTCTTATTATTTATTTTTGGATCGTGTCTAATAATTAAATACCCAAACCATATGTTTGGATCATGTCTACCATGTTGGAACCAGGGGCGTCGTGTGCATGTTATGTTGTAAGCTATAGATAACGTATAATATAGGATATATAATGACCTAGTATGTAATATGTAATAATAATCCAATAATCATACAATTAGTTTACAATGGTATACCTATGATAATAGTTTAATATAATGTTATTATGTTATGTTATTTGGGACCCCCCCAAAATAATCATATTTGAACTGGGGACCCCCAAAATCATATTTGAACTGGGGACCCCCCAAATAATCACATTTGAACTGGAGACCCCCCAAATAATCACATTTGAACTGGAGACCCCCCAAATAATCACATTTGAACTGGGGACACCCCAAATAATCACATTTGAACTGGGGACCCCCCCAAATAATCATATTTGAACTGGGGACCCCCCAAATAATCACATTTGAACTGGGGACCCCCCCAAATAATCATATTTGAACTGGGGACCTCCCCCCCAATCAAATTTGAGCTGGGAACCCCCCCAAATAATAATATTTGAACTGGGGACCCCCAAAATAATATTTGAACGGGGGACCCCCCCAAAACAATCATATTTGAACTGGGGACCCTCCTACATAATCATATTTGAATTTTGCTTTTTAGTTTGACATTTGTTCAGTTTGACTGAACAAATGTCAGCAGATCTACAAGCTCACAACACCTGAACCCTAGTATCCCTTTTCTGAGGAGAACTTTGGCCAAAAATAGCAGATCTACAAGCTCGCACAAGCTTGTAGATCGGCTATTTTTGGCAAAGAGGTATAATTGGGAAAAAAGAGCAGACCACGTAAACAAAAAATGTTGAATCTGAAACACAATTTTATACGATATAGAGGGGGTCCCTGCTTCATCTCTCTCAGCTAGGGGGTCCTTGGCCTGAAAACGTTGAAGACACCTGCATTAGGCTGTGTATGTTGTGACAGGATATACTACACGTATATCTGGCTCTCGGTCACTTGAATTAATATTTGTTTCTTTGTTTCTTTCTTTCTCAGAGTGGATTTCTCTGTCCATGGATTCGCCCGCATGGGGGGGATTCGTCCGCGCTGTTGACCCTGGTCTTCGGTGGACCTCCACTGTGGTTGATCGCTGAGTGATCAGTATTCTGGTCACCGCACGGCGGTCTCCACTGGTGGTCTCCGCCGAAGACCTCGGTCCGCCGGGCGTTTCCTCTGAAGACACCTCAAAGTAGGAAACATTTTTCCTTTACCTTTGCTGGATGCTGCAGCTCATGCTGCAGTTTGTTGGATGTGGCGTATGCTGTTGGACGCTGCTGGTGGCGTATGTGTGATTGTGTCGTATGTGTGCTGATGTGGTTAAAGATGTTGCTATGCAGCTTTTTTTTCAGGTTGTGGAATCGGAACGCCGACGTTGAATCTATGACTATGTTGGTTGGTGTAGTTATTGTTTACAGGTTGAATCTACGAAGTAGTTCTTTTCAGGTTGTAGTACGACTATGTTGGTAGTGTTGTGGCTGTTATTTTGTATGTGTGTGTTTGTGTGTGTGTGAGAGAGAATTTGCAGTCAATGTGTTTTTAGACATAAGCCTCTGTAAATCCAGGCCTGGACCTGGTCATTTCAAAAGGTCCAAAAGGTCTTTTGAAAGGACGGGACTCGACGGGACGCGTTGGGGGGGGGGGGGGGGGGGACTCATTTCTAACCAATGGAGCAACTATTTTTGATTGCTCGCCCACCGTTGGAGTTACATCATGGCAAGGTAACTATACAATCCAAAATCAGAATGTGCTACTTATGATCCTATTATTTTATGAACAATCTAATGAGCATTTTTCTTTTCTTTCTTTCTTGACCCCAATCTTCAATACCAAGGCCAACACCAGAGTAGGCACCTGAAACGTCCAAACACTGTTCCAGTGTGGTCGTATGGACCAGGTTCTAGCTCCACACACATATTTTCATACACACACATACACACCAAAGCACATACACCCATATCATGGCTACACACTTATACACATACATACACTCACACTCACACGTATCCATGTCAAAAAAGAAGCACATTACACATACACATTACTAATATTCTGTCCATATACATACGATTCATGTCCAAAGCTGGTGCCAAGTTCGGTAAGTATACAAATTAATGCACCCATTACTCCTCAATAATAATGCATTAATGCCTGTATTAAGTCAACTTTGGCTACTGTACATTGGATTTTTTTCTTTTTACTAACTGTTGGAATACTTTATCATAATGTTTTATATTTGTTTCATTTTATTTTTAATTTAACTTATTTTTGAACATCTTTTTAAATGTAGTGGCTGTTTTGCACATTTTTAGTTCTTTATCTAAGTTATTCCATAAATTAACCCCCTTTACCGATATACACCTGCCTTTTGTGGTTCCCTACTGGTTCCCTACACCGATGAACGAACGCATCATCACGGCAAGGCTGTACACCAGACATGCCAAAGTGACCATTGTGCATGTCTATGCCCTTACCGAAGTAACCCTAGAGGAAGACAAGGACATCTTTTACGCCCAGCTCCAAAAAAACAACACAAGTGGCAGCCGAGATGAGAAGGTACAATCTGGAACTCCTGGGAATCAGTGAGGCAAGGTGGACCGGTTCCGGTCACAAAAGGTTAGCCACAGGGGAGATGTTGTTGTTGTTCTCGGGCCACGAGGGAGACAACGTACCCCACAGCCAGGGAGTGGCCCTGATGTTGGCCAAGTCTGCACAGAGGGCTCTCATTGGATGGGAGGCTCATGGCCCACGGATCATCACAGCTGTACCTACCTGTACCTATCCCATAACCCTGGAGGGTCGTTGGGGCACCACAGACCTGATGACCAGCTCTATCCCTCTCTGTCCTCAGCAGCTCTCATTGCCTCACTGAGTTTCATGTGAGTCCATTCTCCGATGTTGTCTTCGCTTCTTTTCTTCCGTCTCCCTCGTCTCCTTCCACCTTGTGCGGTGCCTTGCAGGATGGTCTTTGCGAGGCCTGAGGATCTGGTGATGTGTCCGTGCCACCTCAGTTTTCGCTTTGACAGTGGTAAGCAGGTCATCATGTGGGTCGATGGCTTGGCTGATCCTTTGCCGGACTTCCTCGTTAGTGACATGTTGGGTGTAGGAGATACCCTTGAGTCTTCTGTAGCATCTCATCTCCGTGTTCTATATTCTCTTCTGTAGCTCTGCTGTAAGGGTCCAAGTTTCGCAAGCACATAGAAAGATTGAGATCACAAGTGAGCGCAGTAGTCTCACCTTTGATGCCAGACTGATGTTTTTGTCTTTCCATATAGGCTTGAGTTTTGCCAGGGCAGCAGTTGTTTGGGCAATTCTGGCAAGGACTTCCCGTTTGAATCCTTCATCGGACAGGATTGCTCCGAGCTATTTGAAGCTAGACACCGTGTCCAGTGCCTGTCCATTGACTTTGATGTCTGAGCAGATGCCATTGTTGTTGTTGGTCATCATTTTTTTTTCAGCGTGGATTTCCATTCCATAGGCTCGGGAGGATTCTTAAGTTGAATATTTGTTCTGTGGTGCTCCACCCTGCCCTAAATCCAGCCTGTTCTTCAGCTATCAGTTCAGCTTGAGGTTTTAACCTATTTAGTATTATTTTGAGTAGAACTTTGCTGGGATGGCTAATAAGACTGATGGTGCGGTAGTTTTGGCACAGTTGGAGATTGCCTTTTTTCGGAAGTGTGATGATGAGTGACTGGGTCCATGATTACGTCCTGGGTATGACGTTAAACTGCCTCCAACCTGGAGAGGGGTGGGCGCCACCAGGTTTAATTGCCCAAGACACACCACATGATGACAACTACATCCAGTGCTATGCCCCAACAAATGAGAGCAATGAGGATGTCAATGAGGAGTTCTACCACAGACTGCTGTCAATCATCCAGGCCCGCCTCCCAAGGCGAAACATAATCATCACCATGGGCGACTTCAAAGAAAAGATCGGCAGCGACAACCGGGGTTATGAGGCGATAATTTTAAATCTCTGTGTTGTTATCCATGTCCTCACTGTATTGTCTGATTCACCGCTTTTTCCGATTATTTTAATGTTGTTTTATGCTTCTTTTCTTTTTTGCTTTATTGTTAAATTAGTTGTGACATTGTAATGTGTAATGTTTGTTATCAGGGCGTCCTTGAAAAAGAGAGCTTGCTCTCAATGGGTTTCCCTGAATAAATAAAGGAAAAAGAAACATCCAGCCAGCTTAAAGTGACCATCAGATTGCCTGTGATGTCCCTTCCAAGGAGGCCATTAAACCACTGAGAAATGGGAAGGCTGCAGGGCCAGACAACATTCCGGCAGAAGCACTGAGAGCTGATGATGAGACAAGCGTTGGAACGCTATACCCTCTATTTTGAGACATCTGGGAGAGAGAGGAAGTTCCATCAGAGTGGATGGAGGGTTGCCTCATCAAGCTCCCAAAGAAAGGAGATCTAGCTTCCGGTTTCAACTACAGGGGAATAACACTGCTGTCTATACCAGGAAAGACCTTCAACAGATTGCTTTTATTTGGGTTGAAAGATGCTGTTGACCCACACCTCAAGGCCATCAAGCTGGTTTCCTGCACAGACCAGATTGCAACGTTGTGGGTCATTCTGGAACAGTCGTTGGAGTGGAACTCACCTATGTCAATTTTATTCTATTTAATTTTATGTGAAAAGGCGTTTGACATTGTGGATAGGAAGACCATCTGAAAACTCGCCAATGCCCTCCATGTGAGGACAGGAGTGAGGCAAGGCTGCCTATTGTCACGTGTTCTGTTCCTGCTGGCCATTGACTGGGTCATGAAGACAACTACATCTCAAAAGAAATGGCATCCAGTGGACACCTTGGACACAGATAGCTTCTTAATAGTGTCATACAGGGTCTTCATGTTCCTATGCTGTGCTGCTCCACTGCCAGAGCCATCCAGCGCCTCTATATAGCTCCTCTTATCTGGCCTTATACTTCTCCTGACTGCTCTGTTTGCTTCCGAGTACTCTACTTGGGCTTTTGCTTTTCTGGCCCGTGTGTGACTGTTATTCCTAGCTGCCTTCCTCTGTTTCCTCTCCTCTATCCTTTTCGGGGTCTCTGCTGTCGTCCATTCCTTTTGGCTATGCTTTGTAACAACCCCTGTAGCCTGGCCTACCAGGGCCTGTGTTGTGTCTTGTGTACTCGTGTCTGTGTCCGTCACAGGGCCTGTAGGTTGGGGAATTGGGGTGCAATCAGGTGCATTGGGAGCACCTGGCCACTGTTCCCAATGCACCTGATTGCACCCCAATTCCCCAACCTACAGGCCCTGTGACGGACACAGACAAGAGTACATAAGACACAACACAGGCCCTGGTAGGCCAGGCTACAGGGGCTGTGACAAAGTATAGCCACAAGGAATGGATGACAGCAGAGACCCTGAAAAGGCTAGAGGAGAGGAAACGGAGGAAGGCAGCTAGGAACAACAGTCACACACGGGCCGGAAAAGCAAAAGCCCAAGTAGAGTACTCGGAAGCAAACAGAACAGTCAGGAGAAGTATAAGGGCAGATAAGAGGAGCTATATAGAGGCTCTGGATGGCTCTGGCAGTGGGAGCAGCAAAGCATGGGAACATGAAGTATGTATGACACTATTAAGCAATCTGGAAAGTTCAGTAAACCTGAGAGACCAGTGAAGGATAAAGAAGGGAACACAGTTAGATGACCATGACTTCGCTGATGACCTGGCCCTTATTTCCCACACCCAACATCAAATGCAGGAGAAGACAAACATAGTCTCAGCCATCTCAACACGCCTTGGCCTCACCATTCACAGAGGAAAGAGCAAGGTCCTCGAAATAAACACAGACAGCGTTACCCCATCACACAAGAAGGTGAAGCACTAGAGAAGGTGGAGAGATCTATTTTCCTGTTTCAACTACAGGGGAATAACACTGCTGTCTATAGCAGGGAAGACCTTCAACAGAGTGTTTTTAATTGGGTTGAAATATGCTGTTGACCCACACCTCAAGGCCATCAAGCTAGTTTCCTTAAGAATAGATCCTGCACGGACCAGATTGCAACGTTGTGGGTCATTCTGGAACAGTCGTTGGAGTGGAACTCACCCATGTCAAATTTATTATACTCCTATGTGCACGCCGAAGGTGGAAGCAAGTGCAGTATCTTGCTGACTTGTTTTGGAAGAGATGGGTGCGTGTGCACCTGCCTCTGCTTCAAGAGATGGGTGGTGAGTACCCGGTCTGCTTCAAGAGCCACGTTGGTGTTGAGAAGAGTCATGAGAAGGTGGAGAGATCTAGCTCTACAGGGGCTTTGTCACAGCCCCTGTAGCCTGGCCTACCATGCAGTGTGTTGTGTCTTGTGTACTCTTGTCTATGTCCCCCACAGGGCCTGTAGGTTGGGGAAGTGGGGTGCAATCAGGTGCATTGGGAGCACCTGATCACTGTTCCCAATGCACCTGATTGCACCCCAATTCCCCAACCTACAGGCCCTGTGACGGACACAGACAAGAGTACACAAGACACAACACAGGCCCTGGTAGGCCAGGGTACAGGCTGTGACAAAGTATAGCCACAAGGAATGGATGACAGCAGAGACCCTGAAAAGGCTAGAGGAGAGGAAACAGAGGAAGGCAGCTAGGAACAACAGTCACACACAGGCCGGAAAAGCAAAAGCCCAAGTAGAGTACTCGGAAGCAAACAGAACAGTCAGGATAAGTATAAGGGCAGATAAGAGGAGCTATATAGAGGCTCTGGATGGCTCTGGCAGTGGGAGCAGCACAGCATGGGAACATGAAGTATGTATGACACTATTACGAAGCTGTCTGGAAAGTTCAGTAAACCTGAGAGACCAGTGAAGGATAAAGAAGGGATGAAAATTCCAGATGCGGAAGGACAGAGACTTAAATGGGTGGAGCATTTTGAGGAGCTGTTGAACAGACCAGCTCCACTCAATCCAGCGGACATCCAGCCAGCTTAAAGTGACCTGCAGATAACCTGTGATGTCCCTTCCAAGGAGGAGCTCCACAAGGCCTTTAAACTACTGAGAAATGGGAAGGCTGCAGCACAACATTCCGGCAGAAGCACTGAGAGCTGATGATGAGACAAGCTTTGGATCGCTATACCCTCTATTTTGAGACATCTGGGAGAGAGAGGAAGTTCCATCAGCACGGACCAGATTGCAACATTGTGGGTCATTCTGGAACACACAGATATCTATCTGATATCTTTTTGCTTCTATGTTGTAATATAACATGATATCTGTTTGCTTCTAGGTTGTAATATAACGTGATATCTGTTTGCTTCTAGGTTGTAATATAACGTGATATCTGTTTCCTTCTAGGTCCCCCCCCCACCCCAACCCCCATCCCTCCATCCCCACCCCCCCAGAAAGGGGTGGTGGGGGTGTCCCCCCCACTCTCGGCCTGCACCTTGTCGTGGTGAGTGGGCTTTAAACCAAGACAGGCCATTTAACCCATTAAAACCGGGAAAGCATCTGTGCATCTGTGTCATTTTGATTTTAGATTAGATATTGAAAAATGTGGAGCTTTTTAACACTTCTGGGGGGGTCCCTGGCACAAACAAAAATCAGATGGGGTGGGGGGGGGGGTGTCAGTGGCCAAATATATATCAATTTGGGGGTCTTTGCCATGAAAAGGTTTGAGAACCACTCTTTAAACTCTGCTTCCAAAAACTGAGTGCCCTACATCGGAAAAAACGTTGTACAAATGACCTTTAGTATATTGTGATATAATTTGTATTAGTCATGCTCGATGAGTATCTGGCCGATTGCTTGAATTATGACTTCATCCCGATAATAGCTCCGATAATATATAATATTTTCTTTTGTCAGCTGTGATTCTCTCGGTTAGACACCGTTGTGTGGAGAACTATAGCACTCTCTCTGTTAGTATACTATCTCTGAATGAGATCCATTCAACTGGTCTTTTCTCTGCTGAAGACTTTTAACTTGACTTCAGTTCTATAAGCTCTAGTTTCAAAACTATTCACTCAATCTTATTAACCAATATATAATTATTTTGCTATGATTCCCTGATTTCATTTGACATGAAAAAATGTTAGATCAGTGGTTCTCAAACCTTTTCATGTCAAGGTCTCCCAAAATGATATGTATTTGGCCGTGGAGCCCCATCTCAAATATTTTGTTCCAGGGACCCCCAGAGGCAAATATTTGAGTTAAAAATGTTGTCTTAAAAAATATATATATTCCAAGGTTTGCACAAATGTTCACAATTTAAAAAAAAATCGTGAACATTCTGCTATTTTTGAATAGCCAAAGTATAAAAGGTTAAAATTATTGTGACGCTATATTAGCACATTTTGCTGGGGACCCCCCCGGACCCCACTTTGAGAACCAATGTGTTAGATCTCCCAGTCAAATTTGGTCACATGGTTCGCTGCCGTTTCTCTCTCTCCCTACCCCTCTCTCTCTCTCTCTCTCTCTCTCTCTCTCTCTTGGGCTCTGTGGTGGGGCAGACGGGCGCGTTATGAAAGAAAACCTGACCCACCCATCACTAGTGTATAGTTGGGCTGAACGATTTTAGAAAAAATCTAATTGTGATTTTGCTGACCGAGTTTGTGATTTGATTCGCGATATATATATTTTTAAGTTAAGCATCAGTTTAGTATTCACTGTATACGTTTAAAAAGTAATGGAACATTACCAAATGGCATACCATTCATTTATTGCTCTAGATTCTAATAAATAAGGATGATAACTAAAATACATGAATTGAAATGGCAGTGATAAACCCCTGTTTGATATTATATGGCTATATTCATGTATGTTAATGTATCTAAAGTAGGCTGGTAGGTGGCTTATTGTCGGTATCAGCCGTGTAACCTCAGCTCCCAGTACTTACCGCACAACTTATCGCACCCAAGACATGCTACTCATGCGCTGAGTTGAGGGTGCCCGGGATCGAACCGAGAGCTCTACCGACTGAGCTACCTGGACACAATCTAACTGCATGTTGTATGTTGCGAGACCCGAAACACCAGAGTAGAGCAGAGTAGTTTCGGACAAGCGTATTGAGTGGCCCTGTCTTTCCCTATTTAGGACTGACCGTGGAACGTAAGTCGGGGCTTGATCAACCCTGGCTGGGTCACCTGGGCGAGGGTGTATATTGCGAGACCCGAAACATCCTATGACCCCAGGCTACAACACTGATGATACGTCCCAGGTGCATCCATGTGATGTGTTTTCGTTAAAGAAATGTTTTGCCTACATGCCCAACATAGGGAAGCGAGGTCGAAATTGCTTAATGGAAATTATTACGTTATTCCTGTAAACTGTTGCCATTGTGTGGCTAAGACTGGTAAATGCAGCCTCCAGAACAAGGAATTCAGCACATGACCTTCGAGCTAAGCCTTCAAGTGAGCTACTAGTGCTTCCCAGAAGAGGGCAGCAACGAGCTATGTTACAGTGTGATCGCACAACATTGCACAATATTAACAGCAAACCATGCCATCCATAGATTGCTGAATTTGTTCAGCCATTATTTAGCATTATTGAACATTATTATACACTATATCTATCTATCTATCTATCTATCTATCTATCTATCTATCTATCTATCTATCTATCTATCTATCTATCTATCTATCTATCTATCTATCTATCTATCTATCTATCTATCTATCTATCTATCTCCATCTTTGTCCACTCTGTCAGTCATGGTGGGTCAGAGTTTGGTTGTCAATAAGTCAATAAATAGATGATTAGACTGGCGTGACACCAGGATACTGCCCATGACCCCACTTAACCCCTCAAGACCTCTGTCACATTTGATCATGTGATCAGATCTCTACCCTTATGGCAGAAACTTGGAATATTTTTTACACTGATTACATTCATCCATGCACACTTGTCCCTTCACCAGTCAAAACAAAAAAAACAGTGAAAATCAGGTTTGCTGGGGGGGGAAATGACAGTTGTCTATTTAGGCAAGGTATCATAATATGATACCTTGCCTAAATAGACAACTGTCATTCATTTGTTGTTATATTATAACAAAAGAAAAATGAAAATGTTTCAACCAATTGCAGTTAATCAGCATTCATTTATCTTATTCCGTATAGGTTATTTATTTTCTTTTTTTTTTATCATTATTCCCAGTAGCTTTCCACTGTGGTCACTAATCTCCCTGGGGTCCACACACAACATCATAGAAACATTGATGGACTTTCCATCATCAGTCTTGTCTATTGCTTTTTATTTTATATCCACTTTTTATCTTAATCTGTAGTTTTGCTCATCCGGAGTTTACGTAGGTCATTGTTAGATGTGTTGGCTAAAAAAACATTATTATATTAAGATCAAATGTATTAATATGAGAGGCAAGCAATTTTTCATAATTTCAATACATCATTGGTGTAAACAGTTTTATTTTCTTAATGCAACATTAGTCATACATTACTTGACATGTAGCAGGAGAACAGTGTGATATCATGCCACATCCTTGCTCCTTGTGTTGTAAATAAGACTGACGCCTCTCAATAGTCACTTCAGTGTTGAAGTGATTATTTCCTGTTGGAAACACTTGTTGGCAGGCTGGGTTTGCATGCTTGTTGTCTGTCTGGCTGGCTGGCTGACTGACAGACAGACAGACAGACAGACAGACAGACAAACAAACAGACAGGCTGACAGACAGACAGGCAGGCATCCAGACATAGAAACACAGGCAACCAACAGATGAAGTTATGTGTTAGTAGTGCACCCAACTCTCGTTCTCTCATTGCCAATAAATCTAGAGCACTGGTTCTCAAACATTTTCATGTCAAGGACCCCCAAATGGTATTGTATTAAGCTGTGGAACCCATTACCCCAATACGATCTGTCTTGTTAAAATATTGAAAGATTATTCCAAATCGTTCAAAATGTTTCAAGATTTTCCCCCAAAAATGTGTGAAAATAGCAGATCTACAAGCCATTGGGCTGTCAGCCCAAAAGTGGTTAAACAGATTTTTATGCTATTTGATAATTTTGCTGAGGAGCCCCTGGAAACCCCCCAAGGACCCCTGGGGGTCCACCCCACTTTGAGAACCACTGATCTAGACACATTAGTGGCCGCGCTGAGCCCGCCTGTCACCAGGCTGTCCTGATGACACATGCTACTGTACCACACAGGGTTATTGTATTGATATTTTACTTGAAGCATGCAACTGTTATTACATATGCTGCTATTTAAACTGCCTCCTCCCACTGCTGTTTTTAACCAAACATCATGCATAATGCAATAATATTTCTCTTTATCTCTTTCCACCTCTCTTGAAAATGCAATGATGGAACTTGTGTGACAAAGATTTCACCCACTTTTTTTTTTTACACCTGTTAAAGTGTTCATTTAACTCTGGGAGTATGAAAACGTAACCAAACGGACCGTAATGGTACATTTGGTTCCATTTGTGAAAATTCACACTAAGGGTTTTACTGTGTATTGCTTATGTTTTTTGAATGATCAAAGTCACTTATGGTAGGGTACAGCAATTACTTTTAGAGGGATAGTTATTTTTTGGGTTTGATTTATCAAAATCTAAAATAGTTTAAAACCTTTTTTATATTGGCAATACGGTTACTGAGAGATGTCCAGTGCATGGAGTTTCTGTATATAAATACAATTAGCAAATGTTGTAAATTCTTCAGGCATATAATAACTTCTCCACATCTGTACAAAATGTTTCAGTCTACCAGAGATTATTAACATTGAAGTGAGCATGGCAGCTGTGAAAATTAACTAACCAAATTAAAACATAAAGCATGCTGTTTATTTGTCACAGTGACAGTTTTAGTTTATTTTGTTTATTCTTAACCAGAACAATTTCACAGTAATACATTACTTTATTGCCCAGCAGCATTTTTAACACATCATAGCTTCCTGATCCTGCTTTTTGTGTTAAAAGACCTTTTCTGACATTCTACATACAGTACAGTAGAATATGCAGTGCCATAAACTTACATCAGCAAGCAAGGCATAGATTAGATATGGATTATGCTATGAGGCTTGTTCTATGGCCTACCATACAGTAAAGTTAAGAGTATTTTACACTTGCAGAGTTAAACCCTATGAACTTTCCCAAGGTCCCCCAGGGGTCTATACTTGGCACCGTAATTTTTTGCTTGTTGCTCGGCTATTTTCATCCATTGTTCACCCCCAGAATAGGTATACTAGGGTAAGGGTTCGTGAGGTTAAATCAAGGCTCAGGATTTTGTTATGCAAGTCAATGCAGTGTAGTCATTGATTGGTTTAATTTGAGCTCTATAGGCACATGGCTGATGGGTAGATCTACTGTAAGTGCTCTAGCCAGTCAATGATAAGAATCTGTGGTGAAGAAATTGCAAGCAGAAATTGCAGACAGATATCTGCTATATGTGAACAACTCTGGAGGTTAGCACCTGCGCTTATCCCTTCTTTTACAGTATATTGCCTTAACTACTGACCCCCCCTAACACCACCATTAAGGTTTCCTCTGCACTTGAGTGCAGGTTGCTTTTGTCTGGGGGGAACACGTCAGACCTCTCAGAATGTGTGTGGAGATCATTATCGGAGGGCTTGGTAACATTTAAGATATGGATCTATCTATGTGTAGCTGGTGAATGTACTGTATGAAAAGTTGAAAGGGGGGAGTTTTGTTTGTGTGTGTGTGTGTGTGTGTGTGTGTGTGTGTGTGTGTGTGTGTGTGTGTGTGTGTGTGTGTGTGTGTGTGTGTGTGTGTGTGTGTGTGTGTGTGTGTGTGTGTGTGTGCGTGCGTGCGTGCGTGCGTGCGTGCGTGCGTGCGTGCGTGCGTGCGTGCGTGCGTGCGTGCGCGCTTGTGTTACCTTTACTGTACAGTATAGGCTGACTATTTTTCGCTAAAATAGTAGGGAGGTTGGTTTATATTTGCAACATATTCTTACTCTCAAGTAGTAGAGATAAAACAGGCAGAACAGCAGTTAAGGTGTAAGAGTAAGAGAAGTACTGTAAGGTACAGCAGGGTAATAACATCACAAAAAACACCATCAATGATGCACAATAGTACACTCGTACTATAGTGACGAGTCATCAAAAATCTGACCACAGCTGTTTGATGCGATGGGTTCCCCTGTTGCGCACTTTTTCACTGTTCTGCGTAGTCCCACCTGCTGAAGTGCCGTTCTCACTTCTAACTCCTGACGTATCCGCAAAACATTTAAATTCTATCGATTAAAAAGGCAAAAAAATATTTAAAAAAAAACAAGGCAGTTGCAATGTCAGACGTGGACTTCAGCCCCACCCCGAAGTGAGCCGTTTAGTCAAGCGAGTGGCAGTGCTGAGTGGTACTAAGTCTACTTGTGCTGACTCGGCGCTGTTCTTTTTAAAATTATTTTTTGCTTTTTACCCCTTTTTCTCCACCATTTAGTCGTTATGCCAATTGATTCCGCCCCACACACGTGTGTGTTGCCACTGCTGTTGTATCCTAGTGACTCACCTGCTAGTGAGGAGCTCCCACCGGGGGGACGTAGAGCCTTTGTCCTACTCCTCCCGCACAACACTCCCCGCTGACAGGTGCCGCCCCAGCCTTTGGGATTATGTGCAGTGACAATTATCACCCTCCCCGCCCGGCTTCCCTCCCGTGAACACAAGGGTAAGGAACACAATTGTGTTCGTATAGACACTCGACAAAGCCGGATGCACCATGGTGGATTCAAACCCACAATCTCTGTGGTGGTGGGCAGGCACTTTACCACTGAGCCACCCGAGTGTCTGACTCAGCATTGTTCAAGTTGTACACGGATAGGCAGAGAATCGTAAATCATCACGTCCTCGTCAACATGCGACGTGACGGGATCCCCGCCGCGTCAAATGTCTGCTTGGTCAAATCTGTCCCAATTTGTCACCCCTTTGACAAAAAAAGGCTGAGAATGCAAATACATATTTATACATGTATATATTACAGTTCATGTGGGAAACAAGTAGGCCTACAAAAGAGAACATCTGAACGGGAGTGCTTGTTTTTCTAGTACAGGCAGCCGGGCAGCGGCCGGCCCCTTTGAGGCCAGGCCCCCCGAGGGAAACGGAACACCCATCGGCCGCCGGGGTAAAACGCGTCCTCGAGGCCGGGCCAGCGAATAGCGGTGATCGACGGACCTGGGCGGCCTGTCGGCTTCCCGTTAACTGTTATCGTTTTTTATTTAAAAAAAGGACCCCTGGGGGTCCCCGGACGCCACTTTAAGAACCACTGCTTTATGTGCCATATGTGTTGTCTGTTCGGTTTAGTCTTTTCTTCCTTTCTTTCTAGTGTTTCCATCACTGGGACCTAAAACCAGAGTTCAATGCCAAGCACAAAACAATAACAACAAAAACACTAGAACATAAATACAAGGAATCCAGAAAAAGTACTGACTCAGTCACAGATAACTGCATATGAAAAACTGGCAGTGGACAATGTAGTGACATAGGGGAGTTTAAATAGACAGGGACAAACAAGACACAGGTGAGCACTAAGGAAAATTAACACATGATTGGCTAGGGCTAAACAAGACACAGGTGAACAACTCACTGGCAAATCACAGGACTGGTGAGACAAGACAGGTAGCAGTGTAACTAAGAAAACAGGAAACACTTGGACATCATTACAAAATAAAAAACTGTAAAGTAAAACCCTAACTGCAACTAAGCGACAAATAATTCAACATTACTTTAAAATGTAAGGAACACAACTGAAAAGTAAAACACAAACTATAACTAGAAAACAAGGAACACAAGAAAACACAACAGGGAGACATACCTATTATTGTTATTATACTTTTTATTCCTATAGGATTTGTTTTCTAAGAATGCATTGGAAATAACTTCAAAGAAATGTTGACCTCTACATGGTACAATACAATGAAAACAAAAATACGATATGGGATTGTATCGATGGCCCAGGGGATGAATACCAATTGATTACACTATCCATCCAGATTCCCAAAAAATAAGATTTGCTTGGTGAGAAGAATCATTTTAAGTGAAAAGAACAGAGCTTGAGGCTCTTAACCAGGAAACACAAGACAATAATCATACTGTACATGTCTGTGATCCAGTGCTAATGTGATCATTGGTTGTTTGTTTTGAGGCAGAGAGCTTCAATCCAATGTTGTGCTGCTTTCCTTCATTTGGCCCCATTAACCGCTGGCAGCCCTCTTTTTTTTCCATTGTAGTTGAAAGAAGCCCCTTCATATTCCTATTCCATGTTCATTTTCACTGCTAGGGGCTGATGTACTGTTACTGTTCTGTGTGTGTGTGTGTGTGTGTGTGTGTGTGTGTGTGTGTGTGTGTGTGTGTGTGTGTGTGTGTGTGTGTGTGTGTGTGTGTGTGTGTGTGTGTGTGTGTGTGTGTGTGTGTGTGTGTGTGTGTGTGCGCGCGAGCGTGCGTGCGTGCGTGCGTGCGTGCGAGCGAGCGAGTGTGTGTTCACTTCACTGAAAATACACTATTTTTTAATCATTTTTTCATTTTCTGATTGTTTAAAATAAAATGAAATGAAAACGTTCCCCTATAATGACATGCCCAAAATAGGGACACCAGGTTTATAGTGGGTAAAGGGCATGTGCTACAACAGTGTAGTTTCCGTTTCAATGTTAATATTTGTATTCTTGCTCTAATGTTCACCTTACATTTCAGCACTTCTCGCCTGAAGTAAGTTGTTGATCAATATGCAGAGCGGCTGCAATGAATATGCACGAAGCGTCTGTGGCGGGTAGCCGGGTAATTGCCTGTCGTCAGGGGTGGCGGGGCACAGTAATTTGCATCTTGTGGATCCTGCAATCAGTGTTCTATTCATTAGCGCGCCAGTCACTTCATCTGCAGGCCACTCCAAGCTGCCAATCTCCCCTCAGCAACCACGGCATCTGAAAAATAAAGAAGACAAAAAAAAAAGATTGAATGAACAAAGTTTCAATTACAACCCAAGGCTGGTGCGAGTGGTGTAACAAGTCTTCAACCCTATATTTACGCTGCTTTACGCTTCCAGGCAATTGACCGGTTTCTGCATTATGAAAGGGAGGGGAGGATTTAACGAAACCACCATAATCTCATTCTTTTTTTATATAATATTGTCTATCATGGTCTGTCTGCACCAGGAGACACGGCTAGCGGGCTGACTGTGTAGTCTACATATTACTAATTTTGATCGGTCTCAAGTGGGCCTTCAACCATTTAAAGGAAATAAAGGGTTAAACAAAAGAAAGGTTATTATACCTCCATAAGTGAATGCTAGCACTCAAGACTATTGTCTCTTAAAAATTATACACAATGTTTTTGCAGGTACAGACGGACTATAGCGTAACACTAAGCCAGACCTGAAAACTACTACAATTTGCCCATATAGCTGTAGCTGGAGAAAATATAGATATATATTACCTTTTCTGTGGAACAATGCCTACCTTGGTTGGGGGTGGCCAGCTGAGTGTGTAGAGAGGATGTCTGAATCTGAAGGTCACTGGTTTGCCCCCGGCCTACTCAGTGTCTGTGTTGAAGTGCCCATGAGCAAGACAGCTTATGAGTTGGACCTAACTGCTCCCCAGGTGCCATATTAATGGCAGCCACTACTAGATAGAGTGGGTAAATGCAGAGGACAAATTTATACAGATGTACTGTAGCAAATACCAGAACAACAACTAAAGGGGACACAATATATTTTTGTATTCTTTCATTTTTTGCTGTATATTGTATGGCACGCAGCAGCCTTTACATAGCAGTAACCTCATGCATGTAAGAATGCGTATTATTTACCCTCCACATATACTTGAAGCATCATAATTGGCTTCCTTAACATGTCTATCTCAGTGGTTCTCCAAGTGGGGTACGAGGACCCTGGTGGTCCCCAGAAAAGCATCAAAATGTGTTTAACCACTTTAACCGTATACAGGTCATCAGGCCAATTGAAAATAGCCGACCTACGAGCTTGAAGATCTGCTTTTTTTAACGTATTATATTTTTTCACATGATAAAAAAAATGAAAATAATTTTAGCATTTTAACAACAGAAATCTTGTATTGGCACACAATCTTTTCAGAAAGGGGTCCGCGGCCAAATACAAATCAATTTTGGGGATCCTGACCTTGACATGAAAAAGACTGAGAACCACTACTCTACCAAACACACACACACAAATACATATGGCACTGCCGATAACTCCACCCAACACATATTGCATAGACAGACACCCCATAAATGTCAGATTTATTTCCTGTGTCCTGTCCTTCTCACAACTTCTGCTATCTCTGCTGTCTCCTCCATGTTTTATTTCTTATTTTTCTTGTAGAGGAAGCCATTTCCTGATGACCTGGGAGTCTGTGGCATGCACCACTGTTTATGTCGGTGTGCGCCCGCGTGTACGGGCGTGCGCGCGCGCGCGTGTGTGTGTGTGTGTGTTTGTGTGTGTGTGTGCGTGTGCGTGTGCGTGTGCAGTGTGTGTTCTCCTACCAGCAGCGCAGCAGGAAAGCAGTTCCTGCAGGTAAGAAAATAGGTTTGGCAAAAGCGAGCAGCGAAGTGTGTGAATCTCCTATTGTTTTACAGTGACAGAGACAGTGTTTCCTGCTCCATAAATCTATATGAGCATTAACACACACACACACACACACACACACACACACACACACACACACACACACACACACACACACACACACACTAACACACACACACACACACACACACCTCTGTTGCCCTGCCATTGTGTAGCAGAGGAAGCTGGTTTGTGGAGGGGGTCTGGTCTTGTCTTCAGCTAGAAGGGAGCAGAGGCCACACGGACGATGGAGAGAAAACATCAGGATGGAAAAAAAGGAGTGTAAGGAGAAAGAGGAAGAGGGGATGATGTACTGTGGTGTAAGGAGACACAATGTTATTGCTGTGAATTCAACCTTATACCGATCAGACATTCAGAGAGAAGACCATGTTATTTGTAGCTGATGTGTTTTCAGGAGTTGATGCACACTAAAGGGAAAGTTAAAATCTGAAGGCACAACTGTATAGCCAAAATAGCCTATATACAAACTCATGATGCATCACATTTGCGTAGGACAAAAATTACAAAATAGGTATGACAGGTTGAAAGTGGTTAAAATCTTCTCATAGGGTATAGAATATTTAAGAGAATATTCTATATTCTCTCTTGGATATTCCCAATGCATGCATCTGTATTGGGAAATGAGTGCACCAAAAGTACTGATATAGTAATTCGAAAACAATTACATTTTGTACAGCTTCATTATTGCAATAATAATGTGTGGCCGTCACAAACCCCCAAGGCACACCTGGAGTTGTGCCTTTGCACACCGCTTGAGAACCACGGCTCAGTGTATTGCAAATGAAAGCCTTGAATAGAGCAACACATACAGTATGTAGTGCTGTTTAGTTACTGTAAACACCCTGACCCAAAACTATACAAAATATAGAATAGAACTAGATAAAGTACTCCTCGGAGCACAGGTCTCCGCCAGGTCAGATACGTTATTGTGGCCTCCTGGTGGCGCTATAATAGGCCAATGTGAAAAGGGTGCCATTTATTCTTAGGTCGTTCACGGCAATCGGACACTGCATTCATGATTTGAAGCATTTTGTTCCAAAAATGTGTTTTGCTAAATTAGACCTGCTGGTGGCGCTATAACAGGCCAATGTGAAAAGGGTGGCATTTCTTCCTCGGCCTAGTGGGAATGTGCGTGTGAAATTTCACGGAAATCGCACGCTGCGTTCATGGTTTGAGGCAGTTTGTTCAAAACGGACCAATCCTGCAAACTTTGGATGGCAACCTTAACCAATAAGGATGGAATATGGGAAATCGGACAGATCAGGGTTGATCACATGACTATAGAGATACTGTGTACCGATTTGCATGACGTTTGGTTAAAAACTGTAGGAATAATGTGGAAAAAATGGGTTTTGCACAAATCGGCCTCCTGGTGGCGCTATAACAGGCCCATGTGAAAAATTTGAGGCAGAGGTTCTGAATTGGCATCCAGGAAGTGTGTGTGCACAGTTTCGCAGCGACCGGGCCAACGGTGCCGGAGATTTGGTGGTAACACACGGACACACGGACACACGGACGGACGGACACACGGACGGAGGGTAAAACATACTCTCTCGCCATGCCTTACGGCCTGGCGGAGACAATAAAAGAACAGAACAGGAAGTGAACAGAATAGATTAGAACTCACCATCAGACTGGGCACAGTAGAGTGGTATACAGGGCTGTCCGTGCAGCCCAATGATGACTTTATAATAGTGTCAGCTAAGTGGAAATTACTACAGAGCAATCAACTTGATTAAAGCCACCACATCAGTGTATGATTGATACCCTATATATCATCATAGAGAGTTGACAAACGACCATGCCATGGTACTCATGTTTACACTTGTGTGTTGAGAGCCTACAGTAGCTGCATGGTGGATGTGTCTGTCTTTGTTGTATATAATAATGCCCCTTCGGATGGTGTGTGCGTGCCGTACACACACACACACACACACACACACACACACACACACACACACACACACACACACACACACACACACACACACACACACACACACACACACACACACGTGTGCATATACTGTATAGACAGTAGACAAGCTCAAATACATGCACACAGAGAAAGACGCACATACATGCACACACAAGCACTTGCGGTCACATTGAAATGCGGATCACAAAAGAATGATGGAGTGATGGAGTCAGAATTCTGCCTTTCCTTGAGGAGTGGTCAATGATATTATTTCACGGTCTTCACACCCACCCAAACACAAAAAGGCATTTTTTCTTTAATTACTAAAACAACACCATTGATTGAACATGTGAACAATTATGGAGCACCTACTGTATCTCCTTCTGCCTTGCTGTTGCAATTGCAATTGAGCTCCTCTCACTCTCCCTCTCTCCCTCTCTCTCTCTCTCTCACGCACGCACGCACGCACGCACGCACGCACGCACGCACGCACGCACGCACGCACGCACGCACACACACACACACACACACACACGCACGCACGCACGCACGCACACACGCACACACGCACACACACACACACACACACACACACAGAGCACAAAACCAACTCCCTCTTCCAGTGACTGAAATAACACTATTACTCTTGCTATCATCATGTCAAAAACCCTTTTCACTGTCAGTCAGTCTGTTGAAGCATGGATGGTCAAACCTGCAGCTGTCAAAATCCCACCCATAAAAAAAAAGAAAGGGGGGGAATGAAAGAAAGGGGCAGTGAAAGAAAGACAAGAAATAATAAAAGTTATTTTTGAAAGGATTCCGCCGACACACATGAGGAGAGGGGAAAAGGTATAAGGTGAATTCCAGGGAGGCAAAATTTCGGGAATTTATGACGTTCCTTGTCCGGTTTAGAACAACAACCCCCTTTGGCTGAGAGGTGTGAACGGCACGGCAGCACTGTCACGCTTTCCTGGACGTGAAAGGGAAAGAAAGCCAAGTCGAGGGCTTCTGAAACTGTGCTAACCTCGTGGCCCCGCCCACAGAGGCACCTTGACACACACCTGTCACAGATGTCAATTTTGGTGTGTACATGCATATCGGGGGTGTTTAAATATGTTTGTGCATGTGTGCGTGTCACACACACACACACACGCACGCACACACACACACACACACACACACACACACACACACACACACACACACACACACACACACACACACACACACACACACACACACAGACACACACACACATGCGCGCACACACGCACAGCTCTGTGGGTGGTAAAGGAGAGGGATCACTGGATCTGACAGAAGCTATTTGACTAATCCAAAACAACAGCTGTAAGGTAGGGGGGGGGGTGAGGTAGAGGTAGAAAAGGACGGTAGGGGAGGTAGAGAGGAGGAGGAGGAGGAGAGAGACAGAGAGAGAGAGAGAGAGAAGGTAGTCAAGGAGGGTTTGAGGAGAAAGAGAGAGAATCTGAAAATGAATTCCGCATGTAGGCCCTGAGGGGGGGAAGAGAACCTGAAACACTCAAAATAGAAAAAGGGTACAGCGAGGGAGGTGATGTAAGTACTGCAGAATGGTGGCTGGGAGGAGGGGGGGGGGACAGAGAGGGAAAGGGCGAGAAAGAGCGAGAGAGAAAGAACGAGAGAGAGGGAAACAGACTGTTAATCAATTTCAGAGTTCAAAGTGAAGTACGCACATCCAAAAAAGTAAAAATTGCAGGTGCTGGACAACAATACACGTGTACACTGAGAGAAGAGAAGTCATCAGACTTCGTGAGACCTGATGACGACCCGGTTGCAGTCAAAACGTTGTCAAAGTCTTTAATAAAGTATTCTCCTGGGAGCTGACACACACGCAGTGTTCTGGCTTCTTTTTCTTCTCTCAGTGTTAATCGGTTTCAACCTGACGAGCCCTATTTTGGGCATGTCAATATGGTCGAAAACCTTCAGGTAAAGCGGAAATAGCAGATCTACGTACTTTGTCGCTACATGGGACAAAGTGGTTAAGACACTAAGGCCTAATTCATACATCGTCATGTGATGGCGTCGCTCGCCGAATATACACTCAGACTTTGGCATCACGTTTTTCACTTGAAAATCGATTATTTTTGACAACACAAATGATAGAAATGACACTTATAAGTGACCAGTGAGATGTATGCATTTCATTTCTTGGGTTAAGTACCAGACATGACAACAAGGTGAGGTCTGCTGTGAGGTGAGGGCACTGAAGGGTCACACCTATTAGCCTCTCCACAGGGGACTGTAGCACAGCAAGACAGGTGAAAGTGATTACACACACACGCACGCACGCACATACAGTATATGTATATACAGCGTATATATATACAGTAGTGTGTGTGTATATATATATATATAATATATATAACATATATATATATATACAGTATATATACTGTATATATATGTGTGCGTGTTGTGTGCGTGTCACACACTGACAATCACATATGCGCGCACCCCCCCCCCACACACACACACACGCACGCACGCACGCACGCACGCACGCACGCACACACACACACACACACACGTACAGTCCACTATTCCCCCTCATTACACATCTGGTTGAGTTTTGCAGAGGGAAGCTGTACTGGGGTGGTCCTCACTCCTCTAACACGTCTGCCCTGTTAACACAACAGACCACGGCGAGTCCGTCACCCCACGGGGTAGCAACACCAAATCACAACATCACAATAGCATCCTATATCACGGTGGTTCTCCACCTTTTCAGGCCGCGACCCCCCAAAATAATCACATTTGAACTGGGCACCCTACCTTGACAAGCACTTGTCAAGGTAGGGGAATGTAGGAGTTGAGGCATTACATTTTGTTTGACTCGGTTCCACAGATAAATATTGTGTAAATTGCAAATCTACAAGCTCACAGTGCCTCGCAACGGCTATTTTCAAAATGTTTGCCTCTCTCTTACAGTATATTATTTGATAATTTGGCCAATGTTTGACCAGTTTTTATAGTAGGTTATAGTTAGAAAAGGTTGAGAACCACTGTGATGAATAGGATCTATATCACAGTGGTTCTCAACCTTTTCTGGTTCAGGGCCCACTTGAAAATCATGAAAGCGTTCACGGCCCACCCATCTGACCACCTAACACGGAATGGCTGCCATGTGATAAGTGGTCAGATGAGTGGGAAAAGTGGAAAAAGACAGCAACACGTAAATAAGCATTCGATCAATCAAAGTTAACATTATATATTGTCATTTTCCGCGATATTACACTCAGACATATTACACTTAGTATTGCACTTGCCCTTAAATATATTTCACTTGCCCGTCATGATTCGCCACCAAACGTTTGTATTTCTCCACAGGTGGAACTTGTCAGAGCTGAGTGGCCAATTCAGCTAGACAGGGAATAAACTCATTGTTCAGTAACATTCCAATAAATCCTTAAAATCATGACTGCACATTTAATAACTGTGCATAGTATGATTATGCAAATTATACTGTTCAAATTACCAAAGTACAAATATCAATAATCCAATCAATCAATCAATCAATTAATCAATAAGGGTACGATGTACATGTGATCTAATATCTTGAGATCTTAACATCCTACCTTAACACCTTGTAATAGCTCACTAACATTTTAAGTTTTTAACACATTACATGGTTAACATCATATTCTTAATATTCTAACATTGTAACATTTAAACTCTGATCTCCTACCCATTTCCACCCCCATTTCTGCCCCCCATCATTCACATCATTAAATGTGAACAAATTTGACGAGCGTCTTGGATCTAAGTAGCAACAGATGCGGTGCTGACCCCAGAGGCTTCCTGGAAACGCAAATTTGTCAAAATGAAGCAGGAAAAAGGGAGAGCAGAAGTTTAGGTAAATGTTACATATAGCGGACAGACACACAGACAGCACGTTGGGTAATGTTACATGGGGCACGGCGCGAGCGCGCACACGCACATGCACACACACACACACACACACACACACACACACACACACACACACACCCACACACACGTTTGTATTACTATACTTTACTTGTGAGGACCATTTTATGTGGGGGCCCCAGGGGAGCCACGAGGGAGCGCCAGAGGGGCCAATTTTAAAGGAGAGGAAAATGAAGAAAAATAAACCTTTAAAACATATTGATGCTTTTTTTTCAATTCAAATTCATTGTAACATTTTCTAAACTTTTTTAAAAATTAAATAATTGCAGATCTACAAGCGTTTTAAGCCATTATATGGGGGCTGCGGCCTAGAGGCTATTGGGGGTCCTTAGGGATCCTTGGGCTGGTAATGCCAAGGTTGGCATTACCAGCCCTGGCTGCCACTTGCATGCCAAAAAAAAAACAATGTTTCTTGAATACATTATTCCAGAGCCTAGGAAACAAATAAATAATTGCACTCTTATACATGGGAAGTATAATATTCAGACATGGGAAAACCTGTAACATTCATCTAATTTTGTGATGTTTCAAGTGGAAGAATTCACCATCATCAATGTCTGTAGGCAATGTAGTTTTTATATATCTAAAATATATGATAGTCTTTGGATCAGATAGAGGCCAATTTTCTGGTGATGCAATTTCCGGTTGATGTACTGTATTAGTGTGTCATGCACGAAAATAGAGTTGCGTTGTGAGCTTGTAAATCTGCTATTGTCAGTGCGGCAACACAACGCGCAACCAAGCACAAATTGGGCATAACGGCATTGTAACAGCAACTGAAAAAGAAACAGTGGACTGTAGCTATACGCAGAATTAGCTCACAGGTGGCTAAGTAGGGCAACTTTGTGTTTGCTAGCCAGAGAGCGATAACGCCAAATGATTTGATATGTGATTTAATGCTGCAATGCTTCACTGCTCTCCACATACCCCTTTCTCTTCCTTTCCTTTCTTTTCTGGGTTCCGGAAGCAATCATGCTATCTCGCCGAGGAACACGCAGACCCGACCGCATGATATCACCTCTTTAGGAAAACAAGAGGAAACGCGTGCCAGTGGCTCTCACATGTGATCAATTATTTCACCATAAAGTTGTACAAGGGGAAATTTTCAGCCATTAGCCCCGCAGAGCAGGGATCATTCTGGGGCTAATAGTGACTAAACACTGAATAAACACATTTGGCTAATAGGTCAGTGCAACCTGAGGCAAGAGAGTTGGCCTGCTTGATTGGTTTGAAGGTGGAGGGTGTCACCGAGATCTGAGAACGGTTAACACGCACGCACGCACGCTCGCATACAGAGTGAGCATCAGAAAGGTTAAGACTCAACAGGCTGACCCTCCCCTGTCTAATTTCAATACCTTTGACCTTATTATAAGAAGCCTGCTAACTACAGCCCCCGAACCCTCAGGACACGCAGCAGGGCCCAGAGCAGGCCAACACCAGCCCATGTGACCCGAGTCCTGTTCAATCTGTTATCTGTAGCACCACCCACAATGCCCAGTGTAATGGAATTGCTCTTGATGAGCAGATGTACATGAAACTTGGCAGGAATGATCTCTCTCTCTCTCTCTCACACACACACACACACACACACACACAAGCTTCACTTGGGTGCGCACACACACACATACTGTACACATCGATGAGATGATAAACTATTGTGTTGAAAAGGTCACGGTCGAGGTCATCAGGGATAATGGTCAATGGTCAGGGCACATGTACTACTCATAACTGTGGCTCCCACACCCACAATACCCCCCCCCCCTCATGCATGCATGCGCGCGCGGCGCACACACACACACGCGCGCACACACGCACGCACACACACACACACACACACACACACACACACACACACACACACACACACACACACACACACACACACACACACACACACACACACACACACACACACACACACACACACACACACCGATATATCTATATCTAGGCAGACAGACAGACATTCCAGCAGACTTCCATCCTTAAACAGGTGACCATCTATTGACAACCCAATTAACTGCTTGAAATCGTATCATCAATCGCATCAACGCGTTGCATCTTGAACCTGATTTGTTCCTCTTGTGATAAAAAAAAATCAATCGATCAATTAAGCAAAATGTTGCAGTAAAAGAGATGCTGGTTTTGGCAGGGTTTGCAACCCTACAATAGGTGCATTTATTGTCTTTGCTAATTTAAAAGATTTTCAACTAGGCACCTAAATAAAATATGTAAGCACCCAGATCCTCATCGTATCAATCAGTCTCATCATTGCATGCATTAGCACATCACACACTCATAAATGTAGATTTCGATCCATAGCATAAGGGACACACATTTCCCTAATTCTCTTCACTCCCACATGCTCTCTCTCTCTCTCTCTCTCTCTCTCTCTCTCTCTCTCTCTCTCTCTCTCTCTCTCTCTCTCTCTCGCTCTCTCTCTCTCTCTCTCTCGCTCTCTCTCCCTCTGTTTATTCTTCTGGCAGTGCAGTAGGGCCCCAGGGCCCAGAGGCGAGTCTTGTTCTCAGGAAAACAGCAACTCTCCACAGAGCTGATATCAAAATAGTTTAAAATGTGAATTGTGTGATAGTTCCCAGTGAGTGCAGAGTGGAGCTGGCCGGGGCCAAACACCTCCAGATCCCCCTGCCAACAGAATGTAAACAGACCAGGGGTGGGAGAGGAGAGGAGAGTCAAGGGAGAGTGAACCTGCTGTGTCCTTGTCATACAACAGGTCTGGCTCGGTCTAGACCGCACCACACCGTGACGGATTGAATTGGACAAAAAAAAATCAAACAACACTTTTCAGTTGAAAAACAAAACAAAACAAAAAACATTGTTGTGAAGCGAATCTGGGTCATGTGCTTCACTAAAATATAGATTAGCCTTAACCACATGAACTCTAGCGTAAGAGTCCCTATTCTGGGGAAAACATTCAGGGGGGAAATAGCAGTGAAAAAAGGAGCGGACTATGTATAGAGCCCTGGTCAACTGGCAGCCTGGTCAACTATGTACATGTAGGGTTTAAGTTTGTTGTTTTTATTTGGTGAGACGCGATGTATGGATGGTTGTGGTCACCCCTGATCAAGCAAACATTTATCTGGAATCATAACTGTGAGAGGAAAGAGACCTCAGCAGAACAACCACACAACTGTGTGTTGTGGTAGATGATGGTTTATCAGTGTTAGCATCACTCAACCTTTCTATCACAAATAATGTTGTTCTTGTCTGTTAAAGCAGTGTGATTTACCATGGCATATCCAAGCACAAAACAATTCTGTTGCACTTGCGCTGTCTGAGTCTATCATTTAAACTGACATCTCTGGGGCTGAGGAATTGTGTAATAAATAAATAATAAATAACATCATGAAAACTAAATATCTTAGTTCAGTCTCAAAGAAAGGCACAAAACCCCTAGTAGGTCCCAACACGTGTTGGTGTTAGAATGTCTTAATCCATGCCTCTTTCCTTTGCTTGTTCACCTCTGAAATAATGAGCAATTGTGAAACACCCTGGGCTTCAACTTCTGTTTTCAGAGGTCTTTAAAACTTCTCCACATAACCTCCACCAAAACCATGGAGTAATTACCGAAATCATTATGAAAGCTACACACAGTCAATCTGTGATGGCACTCACAGCTTATTAAAGCTGTTATAAATTGATTATTTTCCACAGCTCCTGGAAGGTGCACTTAAGTACTTATATAATTGTAGGTTTGACCTCTGGGCTACTGGTGTGGGCTGTACAAGGAAATGTCTATAACAGAGATGTCATTATATTATTATTATATAGAACAGGTTAAAATCTGCTTATATTAAACATTACATCTTGTATAATACATGTTTTGTTATGTATTTTGGTAAGTTATGGTAAATGTGACATTACATTAAAAATAATAATAATTCAGCTCAACCTATGCGTCAAAAAAACGTATAATGTCACTTATTATTATTGGAAACAGTTTTTACAACATTGAAAAGCCAACTCTGCACCAATCCATTACTTGTGATCCATCATCCATGTGTTGACTATATATGCAAGGACTGTGGCAAGGAACCATGTTTCTTAGGCTTGATTTGCATTTTGTTGCACGAGGTGCTGCACACCGAAAATAAAAATAAAAACCTTGTAGATCTGCTTTTTTCTGTGCACGGCACCCGCACACAACTTAAGTATATATCAGGCATAGCAAGTGCCTTTTGGGAATCTTCAATCTGCAGAGGATCTCAGTTGACAGAGTGGCATATGCATGGATTAAAGCAAAATAAAATTTGACTGTTTTGATTGTGAAATTTGATTGTGTCCTAATGTGCGATTTGTGAAACAGTGTGAAAGGAACCTCCCACACTAGTGCTGTTTCCTAACACAATATGTAAAATTATGATGTTTTAGTAATGTTGTAATTGTTCCTGCAGTTCTACATACTGCCAACCTGGTGAAGAAATCCCAGATTGAGGCTTCAACCTTTGCTTTTATGAAATATCTGAGACCATTAGGGTTTTATGGAAGTTGCTTCAGAACATATTGATAGTTTGACAACTTGAAATGCTCTAATCTTAAAATATTAACCAAAAACGGCCTGGCTACAGGCTTTCAAGGTGTTGCAGACTCACTGAGAGATGGGCTATTTTCGCTGCGCAACATGCTGGTTTCTATATGGAATCAGTCATGGCGACTGAGAACTTTAAAGGAGACACACCATGAATTTCACTTTTTTTTTATTTTTTTGGTATTTTTTGGGCTCCCCAGTGTCTCTTGTACCCCAAAAAATATTTTGTTTTAACATTCAGTCATTCATTCTCATTTCAGAGATTTTCAGAATGGGCGTGTCTGAACAGGCCATCTCAGAATGGCAAGTTTGCTTACCTCACGAAACTTTCTGCCCATGTATTTTGACAGACAGAATTGCTCAGTACCGCAGTACAGCACCCCTCTGCCCAACAGGACGTTTTGGTATTGCAGCTGAAAGTGCTTTATAAGCCTGAGAGAATTGACTTGGGATGAGTATATCTGAGTGTTGATTTAGGCTCAAACCTTTTGAAAATGGTTTGAGGGACATACACCATATGATATTAAATATCAAATATTTTTTTTAAATTCATGGTGTGTCTCCTTTAATCCATGCATATGATAGAGGTAGCTTACTATACTGTAGGTTCGTAAG
This sequence comes from Gymnoscopelus microlampas, assembly GCF_963454915.1. Lineage (NCBI taxonomy): Eukaryota > Metazoa > Chordata > Actinopteri > Myctophiformes > Myctophidae > Gymnoscopelus > Gymnoscopelus microlampas. Next base: position 24,739,740 of record NC_139958.1, read on the forward strand.
GACTTTGAAATCAAGTCAAAAGTGTGAATTGAGAATAGGTGCCAATGAAGTGTAGCCAAAACAGGAGTGATTATGTGTGTAGTTGCTGACATTTTGAATAACTTGTGGTCTTCTGAAAATGACTTTCTGAGAAGACTAGTGAGGAGAGGAGAGCAGAGTAATGCAGTGCATTCATCTGATCATGTATCCTTCTTATAGCACAGCCATACATTGGTCTCGCAGCATCCTGCTTCAGCTTCATTAACCCATTAAATCCGGGAGGCGGGAACGCATCTCTGTCATTTTAGATGTCTTTGGCAATTTTTGAGACAGACGGAGAGAGAGAGGGGGGGGGTGGCATCTTGACCTATTTTTGTAGTGGCTTAGCCCTATGCGTTGTGTAGCTATTATTATTGATGCCGCCACACTACTAAACAAGCCTGTGAGATGCAGATCAAAATACAGATGGATTATGTAACTTTAGTTTTAAGAATCCACTGTGTAATTCCGGCTGTGAATGACATCATTTTCTGTTTGAGTGTCCTCGGAACAGTGACGTGTGTGTCATTGTGTTGAATGTTTCTGCCTTCATGACCATTCAATAGGGTTAAATGGTTAATTGAATTGGTAGATTAATTTAATTTGTTTAAAACTGGAGCCATGAATGTGATTTGTCTACAATCTTTATATTTGTCATACTGCTTACGTGTTCATATTTGCAGATTTTCAATCTCAATACTACCCTGGTCAAAAACAGTAATTTTTGTTTGTTTTTAAGAAGGGAAAATTAAGAAAATAAAACGTATAGTGTATAAGCATGCTTGCATGTCAAGGGGGTGGTGGGGTTTGTCTGAATAAGCATTGGAACTTTCCAGCATTTCTTTCCCTTCTTATTTATTTTTGTCTGTGTTGTTTTCTCAGTATTGCAATGCATCACTTGACATTACCCAAGCAAGTTTGAGCTGCAGCGCATCAGCTGAAAGCAATTTGGTCCAGAGTGCAGCTGCCAGGCGGATAAGACTTTCCTTCTTTCGTTTACTTTGAAATGCTCCTTTTTTTTCAACATCCAAAATACACAAGGCAGCCAAATTGCTGACATGTGTGAGAGGGGCAGTGAGACTCCTGCATTCTTTCATGCCCCACTATGCAAAACTCCACATTGTTTATTTAAAGAACACTGAACACTTTAGCACTATTAAGAAACATGTCATATAGTAAACTAAAGGTTTCCTCTCAGGAAAAATCCCTGTCGGTTTATTTTTCTTTTGCAAAAAGTTATTTTAGTTTTGACTCACAAACTGCCTGCATTCACAATTAAGCAACAGTGTTGTAATTGGGCTTGTGTAGTGCGGGACGTTAACAGGCAAGGTAAATGTGGAAGTACTGTGATTATTTGTGGATTAAGCTGTGGACGGGTGAGATGGCAGGACTGGACTGTCTCTCTCCCTCTATACCTCACAGAGATCCAAAAGCCACATTTTATATTTCGTCGTACGACCATGTTGCTTGTTGAAAAGAGCATATTTTCACGTGAAAAACGTGACGCGATGAGTCAGACAACGAAGTCTAAATGAGACTAAACATGGCAAAGTTGCAGCAGGGTGTGGCAGGGTGGAACCATGCAGACACAAGGTGTCTCCCTCTGGCCTGCATGCTGCCGTTTGTTTGTTTGTTTGTTTGTTTGAGTCAATAAACCTGATTCATTGAGTCATGTAATGTCTTGAAAGTAATGTTATTGATTTGTACCAACATTTTGCATCATACGAGTTGAACCACTGGGGGGGAACATTCGCCAATAATAGTAGATCTACAAGGTCACAACATGTCCCGTTGTAGATCGGCTATTTTTGCCAAAGACATTTGGTGTGGAGGGGAACAAAAGTACAGAGGCAACTCATGTCCAGTTCACTAAGTATAGTGGTTACATTGTAATTTGGTTATTCATCATCATCATTCCCTATTGCTCCACTTTAGTTACTTTGCACTTTACTATAGACTAATAGAGAAAGATAATAGCAAATGGACCTGAATAAAACATCATCATCACAGAAGTAGGCTACAGTGTTGGTTTGATCTTTTTTAGCCTGTTAAGGCTAAAAAATAAAAAGGAAAACTCAAAGGTGTTACGTAGTTGACAGTAAATTGGCTCTGACAAAGACCCCTCACTGATGGCTAGCCTACCACACAACCATATCAGAACAAAGAACAGAGAGAGAGAGAGAGAGAGAGAGAGAGAGAGAGGCAAAAACATGAGAGAGGCTTATGACCTGAAAGATCAAATGAATGTTGTACCCTAATTTATACTTCACATCACATTTTTTTCTGTTGAAAATCACTTAACCACTTTAAACATGGCATGTCATTATAGCATGGACGGATTACGGACCGGCCCAATGGGGCCAGTGCTCTGGGGCCCTTGACTACCAGGGGCCCGTGAGGGCCATATATACCAATTCCGACACCCACAACTTATGTATCGGTCGATACTGAGTACCGATCCGATATCAATGCAGAATAAAAACAAAATCTGGGAATAAATAACAATTCCACTAATAATGTGATAAAAATGTACGGAGTATCGCATCAGCATACTGGCATAAATGCTGGTAAACTATACCAGCATTTTAAGCAATATCGGTGGCTTTTCCGATACTGGTATCAGTACCGGAACAACTCTAGTGGTGGGGAGCGGGGGGCTAAAAGATAATTGACCCAGGGGCCTCATTGAGTCTTAATCCGTTCCTGCATTATAGGCCAAAACATTCAACGATGTTCTTCTTAAAATAGCAGGTTTGCAATGTGTACGATCGTCGATGTGTACGATGTGTAGCTTGTAGATCCGTTATTTTCGCCACGTGACACCATCTTACCACAAAGTATACGATAGTAAGTGGTTATTTTGGCGAGCAACGCATTCATACGGAGAAGTATAAATAGCAGCAGGGGCGCGGGGAGGGGGGGGGGGCAGAGGAGAGGCTGTGCGTCAGCGCATGGGTCGGGACGATATGGGAGGGAGGGATACAAGGAAGGCGGGAGCGAGAGTTTGGGAGAGACGGGCGGGCCCGCTGTGACTGATAGCCCACCAGGGCCTCGGAGCGGCCCGATACAGGGAACAGCTAACCTACCTTGACATGCGTAGGAAACCTAAGCCTCTCTGAGCCCTCTGTCAGATAGGAGCCACCCAGAGTAGCTCCGCCGCACACTGTAGCCCGAGCCGCTGCGCGTCCCTTTTAACTAGCACTGTTTAGATGAGCGCACAGCAGAGGAATGCCCCAGTATACCTCCTGGAAACCACACGCACAACAGCATTACAACGACATCAGCTTCCCAGCACATGGGAATGAGTCAACTCTGGCTACTACCAGGAGTATTATTTATTGTTACCATGCCAGCTGGAGTTTGCTCTGTGTGTCTGTGTTGTGTGTGTCTGTGTGTGTGTGTGTCCTTGTATTGCTATACAAATGTGTCCACAAGTAGCCTATACTAGGATTTGAGAAGAAGACATTGTGAGGACAATTGTCCCGGTCCACACAAGAGAAATGTTAGTTTTATGGTCAAACGTTTTTTTTACTTTGTGTTTAGGCTTAGAGTTAGGAAATGATTCAGGTTAGGGTTACGGTTAGGATTGGGCATTATAATAGAAAGAGAACGTGACGTCACACCACTGAAAGTAATAGCTGAAAACCTTTCAAGATGGCGCTACCTGTCTGAACTCAATGGACGGGGGCCGGGCGGTCGCTCGTTGTAAATAGAGGTTAGGTTAGGGGTTAGGGTTGGAGTTACACCTGATTTATACTTAGTTGCACGGTGGTGTCGCACACTGAAAATAGACGATCTACAAGCTCACAATGTGTCTCAGAGCGACGAGCTGTGAGTGTGTAGATATGCTATTTTCGGCTTTAGGGTTAGGATAAAAAAAAGGCAAAAACATGATAAAAATGGCATTCATAAAAGTGTTGTTCTGAAATGTTGATGTTCGCACAGACAAGTATAGTAATACGTGTGTGTGTGTGTGTGTGTGTGTGCGTGCGTGCGTGCGTGCGTGCGTGCGTGCGTGCGTGCGTGCGTGCGTGCGTGCGTGCGTGCGTGCGAGCGAGTGCGTGCGTGCGAGCGAGTGCGTGCGTGCGCGCGTGTGTCTTGCGCATGCATCTGTCTGTCTACTACATGTATGCATGTGTTTGTGTGCAGCTGCAGCCTATGCATGTCACAGAGTGTGCGCATTTCAGTAAATGCATGTGTGCGCGTTTCAGTAAAAGCCCTTTGATGCCATTTGTGTCATAAAACAGTCAATGAGACTGGACAAGAGCAGAGTGCTTCTGAAATGGTTTGAGTTTGTATTGCGTTTGCGTGAAGCAGTGTGGACGTGACAGATACACGAAGGGAGAAATGTTTAGTTGAATAGAGAAAAGCAGCTGATTACATTATCATCAATGAGGTCAGCGAAGCAGGACTGTACATTTGAAATAGTACAGAAAAGGCTGAATATTGGGTTGTTCATGCATTTATTGATTCCTTACTGACTTGACAATGAGGAAAGTCAGTATGTATAATGGGTCTGTTGTGTCCATGTTCAAATCATTTTAAAACAATATACTGCACTTAAAGGACGACTTCACCCATTTTCAACCTATCTTCATATAATTGGTCCTCACTCATGCTCATGATGATATGGCACCATTTTTGTCTACTCAGTCTGTGTCTCAGAGTAGGGCTGTGGACGGTTCAGAAACCTGTTCAGAAGCCTACCAGTGACATCATCGATGGGGAATCCAAGCTAATAAAAACTGTAGGCTTTCTATTCCTGGAAAGTTAGCATGCTATAATGGAAGCCATTGTTCTTGCGTTTATAAAAAAAAAGAATAAAATTATTGAAATCTTGTTTGAAAAAGAAATGTGTAGCTTGTAGATCCGTTATTTTTGCCACGTGAAAACAAAAACCTGCCTAACGATGATGTCACTGGTAGGCGAGTTTATGAACGGTCCACAGCCCTCCTCTGAGACACAGACAGAGTAGAAAAAACTGGTGCCATATTATCATGAGCATTAGGATCAATTATATGAAGATAGGTTGAAAATTGGTGAAGTCGTCCTTTAACATCAGCAAGGACGGACTTAAATATTGCCTACATTATGTATTGTTTATTATAGGTTAGTGTATTTAGGTCATTATTGTTTTTTGTAAGTAGTGTTGTTAGGGCGTTATTTGTGACTATTCCGTTC
>NC_139958.1:24747438-24787438 GCF_963454915.1 Gymnoscopelus microlampas
TTGATGTGAAAATTGTGAAAATTATAAATAAATATTTTCAAAAATAGTCGATCTACAAACTCAACGTGTTGTATGCGATATATTTTTGCACTTTTTTATACTTTATTTCTTTAAATCAAATACTTGCAAGAATATGTCCTGCTATATATATCCTCCGACAGATTAGCTCAGAAAACAAAGGGTCAAAAGATCAAACAGCAAATATGTCACCTGTCTGCGCCATGAGTGCACACATTTGTAGTTTTTATTTTTAAATTATTAATCCCCACAAATGTTGCTGATGCTGGATGTGGGGTTGGTTCTTATAAGCATGTGTGTGTTTCATTGCTATACAGCCTGCATGGCAGTTCAAAGCAACCCAGTGCACTATGAAGGGCTGAGAGGGGACATGAAAGCAGCTCTCAACAACATGTAGGGTCTGCAGATCACAGGGCTTAATGGAGAACAAGGCACCGCAACATAAACAAATCTAACGCACCCACATTTTAGGGGTTGCCAAATCAATCACACCCACATGTTACTATGGGCTCTTAATGATCGTGATACAGTAGGTAGCGTATCAAAGTGAAACACGTGTAACCCATAATAACAAAGTATGCTGGCTATTCCAGAAAGTGAAAAAACAACAACAACAATAACATTTTAAATAGCTCACTATCCAGGTCCCAGAAGAAGCAAATGATTGATGTTAATGAGCATTTAAATGGAACAGAAGTGTACAACTGGTTTGGGAAATACCAGTCTTCAGCTTATGTCTTGGAACAGGAGTCACAAACTCCCACTGACAAAAAGCATGTGTTCAAAATCAAAACCTTCTTTCACACCTCATAAAATGTCATCCCCTGGCTTTACCGCTGATGGCCCGACGACAAAGGCAATAACAAAAAAAAACAACCTGCCTGCCACGACTGTTGGTGCCCGTCACCGCTTCAAATATTTATTTGATTCCGTTGAACTTGAAGCTTCAAACAATGGGAATATTGACAGTCGTGGGGTTGTGAACGAGCTGGTTTGTTTGAGTGTTTTAGCGCAGCAGGCTCCCAGGCGGGCTGTAGCTTTGTGAAAGTCCTGTATTGTATTTCTTTCCTGTGCCAGAGCCCGTTTCCTGTAGCGGTGGCGAGTCAAACAACGATGACCCTCTGCTTCCTGAAAGGCGCACAGGGACGGGGGCTGCCACGAGCCCTGAGGCCTTGCCACAAGCCACTGGGTGACCCCCTCGCCCCCCGAAACTCTGTCTGTCTGTCTGTCTCACTCCTTTCTAGTTATTCCCCTCTATGCCTGCCCTTGTGTCTCATTTTCTTCTACCTTTCCCAATTCCTTAATTTATGCTCCGTCAAACAATTAAGTCGCGCAGCAAAAATGGCGCCATGAGATGTGTTGTGAGCTTGTGGACTGGCTACATACAGTATCGTACGATATAAATCGGGCTAACCCCTAAATGCCCACCTATGCTGTCCAGCTATACTGTCCTACCAGCCCTTCCGTGCTCCACTCCCTCAAATCCATACGGAGCCATTTACCCTGCTTCTCCATTCCCTTTTCTCCGGTTTACCCACAGCAGCCGCAAAACCACCGGAGAACATAATGTCATCACCCCGTAATGTATTTTCCTGTTTTTTCCCCTCCATGCTTTCTTCTTCTGCCATTCTGTCAGAAGTCATTTTCCTGTCAGCTCCTTTACGGTAGCCTACATGTACCATTCCTCTATCCCTTGTTCTTTGCTCTCTGCGTATGTAAAAACAAAGTGCATCCATGTCTTATGTTAACGCTTTTTTCTCCCACTGCTCCACGCTGTGCCTTCCTGAATTCAATGTTCTCCTTATCTTAGATCAGAATGCTCCCACTGGATTTAATGTTGATAGAAATATTTAAATTTGCGCTCCATCTGTCCATCCAGATTCTCGTTTCAATGTTTCTCCTGTTCTCCGCGTTTCCTTTCAGTTCTGACCCCCCCTCCCCACCTATTTTCTTCTCTTATAACCTGCTACCTTCCTCTTTTTACATCCCTCTCTCCCCCATTCCTATCCTCCTCTCAGTCTGGCCGGGCCAGGAGCAGCGGCCTGTCAGACGTTTCCTGTGCAAGCCACAGGTCCAGACCGCACCTCCTCGGGGGGAGAGATACAGGGGATTTCAGGGGATGTGCTTGTACATGACGACATGCACGTGCATGCATGTGCGCTCGCACACACACACAACTCTTGTTTGTAGACAATTCATGCAGCTAGATGGATATATTTATAGAAACACGTATGTTTTCGGGTTCACATTTTGAAATAATAAAAAAAAGGGTGCATGTTCACACAGGCTGAATAACAAAACTGCATGTCTGTGGATTCTTACTGTTGACTCCTTATATAATATGAATCCCATGGTTAACTGTGTGTATTTCGTATTGGAATGAGAGTTCTTTTTTTCCCCTCTTTTCTTTACATCATACAAAAACACCAGGGGTCACATTGCTCCTTTAGAGTATGAGAAAGCTGTCAAAGTGTACATTACTATTGGTCCCAATAGGAATCAACCCCATGGCCGAGGTTAAAGACTTAACCTACATGAAGTTTGTAGGGGAACAAGAAGTCAAACCACAACAAGGATTACTTCTGTGGAGTTGACAGACCCAGGCCTGTGCTGAAAGATAACTTATCTGGTTACTCTCCGCTTTTTCATTTTCCAAATTGTGCGTCTCCCTCTCTAACAATGTGTTAGAGGCGTGTGTGTGTGTGTGTGTGTGTGTGTGTGTGTGTGTGTGTGTGTGTGTGTGTGTGTGTGTGTGTGTGTGTGTGTACGTACGCATGTTGGCACAGCCAAACTATGTTCCACTGGACAATGTGCCTTGGAACTGACTTCTCATCTTCCATTTCAGCAGGTCATGTGTGCACGTGAGTCTTTGAGTGTGTGTGTGTGTGTGTGTGTGTGTGTGTGTGTGTGTGTGTGTGTGTGCCTTTGAAATGACTCCTCTAGTCTTCTTCCAGTCCAGGTCAGAGACAGGAAGTGAGCTGGGAGAAAAGGAGGAAGCAGAAGCCACTCTCTGGCCACAGGTAAGAACCGTGAACCTTGCCCTCCAACCTCCCCCTCCATCAGTCTGACAATAATACACACTCTGACAAAACACAGACGTGCAAACAGAAGAGGTGTCGTCTGCAAACACTGGAGCGATTGTGTCTAGTCTCATTGTAGCAGATGCAACATAGCTACGTATCATTTTGGCTTATATTTCCATGGACATATGTTGGTCATCTACAAAATGAACCCATCTGGATAATATTGAAACAAAGTATGGAGCTCGTACGAGATTAACCTCATACTAACAGTGAATTTACAAATAAAACATAAAGACATGTCAATGTTAAATTATGTTTTTCTCTTTATTATTTAACAACAACCATAGCACAGCATGTTGCATTTGTTCACTCATAATTTACATAAGGGGTTGGGAAAGTTGTATGGATTAACCCAGGGTGTGTATAGAGAGCTCTGAAAATGGTGCAGACTGACTGGAGACCAGTGGACATGGGCCCTGTCCAAAACAAAAATATGTACACTCTCAGAGTTATGGGGGTCCTTGAAATTGTTACGTTTGAGAACCACTGGCCTAGATCATATTCATCGGAGAAAACGGGGCACATTTGATCAAAAATGGTAGCACTGAAACCAGCCTTTCAGAATCCTTGCTGGCATCATGCTTGCCCTGGTTGGCAATACTTTTGGATTTAGATTGCAAAGTTGTTTATAGACAAGGCCCATGGCGTGGCAAGTGGAACTAGCAAATGGGTCTAGGTCTCCCATCTCACCAGCTCCAGAAGAAAAACCTGCTGCCCAGTTTGGAAGGCTCTAGTTTGCCATCAATGACTGGGTTGGGCTCAGGGCGTGGCCGAGAATGGTAGGGATTCTCAGGGAGGGGCCGATCTGTAGACACCTTGGTCACCTAGGAAAAAGAAAAAAGAAAAAAACCAATTGATTCACCAATAATAATAATGAAACAATACAGCTCAGCAACCATAAAACAGTCATATCTATTGTTCACGTTAACTACTTTGAAACTCCCAAGGTCAGCCAGTGGTCATTGTCAGCTGAATAGGCTGCTAGAGCATTGAAATGAACATCTTGCTCCTCCCCCGGTCCCTCCTCCTGCGTTTACCCAAACGCTACCTGGGACGCTTAGCAGACCCTAGACGCAAATTTCGCAGAGCCCAGATGCCAACTATAGTGTCTAGATTCATAAACCACACACACCACTGGGTACTGCACTAAGCACTCTGATAACAGTTACCACATTGTATGAAATTCATAGAAAAACACCAGTTATACTTGTCCGTCTTCTGTGTGTTTTTCGGTATTGTACAAGTATAGCATTAGCTGGTGCTCTGCACATGCAATAAATAAAGCTTAAAGCATGGCAGCGTATTCCTTTAAGATATATTTATTTTTTTAAATGCTCGCCTAATTGTCTGCTAAGCTGCTATCTATCTACACAGAATCATCTGGCAGGAGCCGAGTCCATGTTGATTAAAATATATATTTGTTTCTGACAGTTTGATAGCTATACAAGGTGGTACTATGCAAAATATTTTCATGAAAGACCAACATGTGTACATTTTCAGCCAGATGTTCCTGAAACTCATACTTGAAATAACATCTTTTATGTCAAAATATTGAGTTTTGGCTGCAGCTGAGTTTCATCAGATTTTGATAAACTGAACTCTTGTGTTTCATGATTTTTAAATAATGTCTCATTCAAATGAGAAAATTTGTTTTGAAGCATGCAAATCTTAGTTGACATGCATGTGGATGTGAATGATTTAGATTTCAAAAAGCTGACTTCTTTTTTTCATTAACCACTTAAACTCCATATACTTTTTTAGGCCTGTCAAAAAAAATCGATTCATGAATAAATCGCGATTCTTAATGCCACGATTTTAAAAATCGAATCAAAATATAAAAATCGATTTTTTGAAAAAAAAAAATGTTTTTTATTTTTTTATTTTTTATAAGTTAGTACCTTTTTCACTGGCAATTTGTCTGAAATCAATGTCAGAAAGACTGCCTGACATGATCTGGCTGCATTGAAGTGATTTGGGGTAGAAAAACGCAATAAATCGCAGAATCGAATATCAATTAATCGCAGAATCGCAATTTTAATCGAATCGGCACCCTAGAAAATCGCAATAAATCGCAGAATCGCAATTTTGATCGAATCGGCACCCTAGAAAATCGCAATAAATCGCAGAATCGAATCGAATATCAATTAATCGCAGAATCGCAATTTTAATCGAATCGGCACCCTAGGAATCGATTTTGAATCGAATCGTGAGGTAAGTGAATCGTGACACCCCTATACTTTTTGCCCGCAGTTTCCCTACAAGCTTACAATGCATAGCTATTTCCGCCGAATGCGCGCCCCCAGAATAGGGACCCTCGCTTCTTCTCCTTATGTGAGGCGTCTCTCTTTGTATTAGTATTGTAAAAGGCACATACCCTGTTTCACACTTAAAGGTGAATGCATAGCAGATCTACGAGCTCTCAAGTTGTGGGTTCGTAGATCGTCTATTTGTGCTACTTTTGTACAACGAAGTATAAAATAAGGCTTAAGTGGTTAATCCGACTAATTGATTTGATTGAAAAAAACGAATATTTTTTGCATCGATTTGTTGATTTATTAGACAACACACTTCTCAATTAATCGAAAAAGTAAACTATAGAATAGTCTTAAAATGATATTGTACTACTCTCTCTTTTACCCTTCCAGCAACTTTTCTTTTCTCTCCACTGTTCACTCTCAGGTCCTCCTAGACCTATCAGGGATCCCATCATGCATCATTCCTTTATTTTTCTTTGTTTCAAAGATTCTCCATCCCAGCGTCTCTCTCACCTTAGACAGGTCTCCCAGGCCAGGTCTCTCCCAGCCCAACTTATCCAGGACACAGTTGTCAAACACCTGCTGCTCCGTGCGGCAGCGGCGCAGCTCGGTGAGGTTGGAATAATCCAAACAGGTCCAGTATTCTGTGAACGACTCCGCGCAGTTCCCCTTGATTTGCCTGAAATGGATGGTGAAAACAGATTTGGATCAGGATCAACTGTAAGGATCAGACAGATTAGACTGGGCATTTACTCTGCACATTATATCGATATTGTGATGTAAGACTAGATATCACCTGGGATTTTGGATATCATGAAGCCGGGATATGGTGTTGTCTTTTCCTGGTTTTAACAAAAATGTTTTCAAAACAATAGCTACAATAGCCAAGTTCACAATGCGTGGTGAGCTTGTATATTTGCTATATACACAATTGAATATATCATCACAATCATCCATATCACCCAGCCCTAGATCAGATTATTATAATAGTTCAATTAGCTCCAATGCTCTGAACAACCTGGCGTGGTCCCTCTTAGATTTGCAGAAAGAAATACGACTCTAAATGTGTCTCAGCTCATCTTAACGTAATACAAACGGTACACAAAATGAAAGTCCAGCAAAAGCCAGAGATCTAGGATAGATTAAGTGAATCCTTAAATAGTGGGCAAGCCTTAAATGCCATTCACAACAAACATTGGGATCAGAGGACATTTCCCAGCGATCAAAAAGGCAGGTTGTCATTAGTCACCATGCAAATTTGTCATTTGCAATGGTTGTAATTTAAGATGGTTGACAGATCTCAAACTCTCACAACAAAACCAGGTCCCAAGTGTAATTACAAGTTCACCAAAAGCTTGTCCCATTACAATAATTACCGGTTTTGCTCTTTGGCAGAGGGTTACAGTTTACATTTGGGGCTGGAGTAGTGATTGTTTGTTCTTGCTTTAGAAGTAGTGGAGGTGGTGTGTTATTTAAGGACCAGATACACACAACGTGTCCACACGCGCACAAAACACGAGCACACACACACACACACACACACACACACACACACAAGTCCTGCATGGGCATCAAGTTATTACCCAAAGTTTGCATCAAACCTTTAGTAAACACAGACATAACAATTTAGAGAGAAAGAAAACAGACCACTTCCTAAAATACACCCCACTGGCAGTTCGATCAACACACAACAGGAGCCTTTAGTTAACGTGTTAATGTCCTACTATGGACACCAGTTTTTCTATGAAAGAAATTAAAACACACCTTGTAAGCAATTCAGAGTATGTTTGCTCACCAACAGAATATGTCAAACATGTGCATTTGATTTAACCCAAACATTTATTTCAAGATCCCAGAGTGATCTTTTCAGAGTTTGAAGGAAAGGCTAGTCAAACACTGACCTGTTCAGTGGTCGTGAAAAGGCAAAACCAAAACAACCTGATATGGAATTTCATCAAACAAAAACAAACACGGGAAGAAGGATAATAAATCAGAATGTCAGATGGGGAAAAAAATAAACTACTGACAGACTATTATCAAGGCTACATAGCAGGCATAAAGTATCGCTCACTTCAATTAGAAATTTTAAAGTATGCAAGATTCAATCATCCAAAATGATACTTGGTGATAAAAAGCCTTGAATCCTCATGTGTACATGGGAAGTAACTGAGATACTAGACAGGTCTCCACCAGGTCAGGTAGATTATTGTGGCCTCCTGGTGGCGCTATAATAGGCCAATGTGAAAAGGGTGCCATTTCTTCTAAGGCATTTCACGCAATCGGTCACTGCATTCATGATTTGAGGCATTTTGTTACAAAAATGTGTTTTGTGTGTTTTGCTAAATTAGACCTGCTGGTGGCGCTATAACAGGCCAATGTGAAAAGGGTGGCATTTCTTCCTCGGCCTAGTGGGAATGTGTGTGCAAAATTTCACGGAAATCGCACGCTACGTTCATGATTTGAGGCATTTTGTTCAAAGGGACCTGATATCATTTAGAAGCCAATGATAGCCAATGAGGATGGAATATGAAATAAATATCGGACACATCCGTCTTGATCACATGACTAGAGATACTGTATACCGATTTGCAAGATTTTTGGACATAATCTTAAGGAGTAATATCATTTTTTTTTGTTGCAAAAATCGGCCTCCTGGTGGCGCTATAACAGGCCAATCTAAAAAATTCGGGACAGATGTTCGGCTTTGGCATCCAGGGAGTGTGTGTGCAGTTTCGAAACGACAGGGGCGGGCCAACAGTGTCGGAGATTAGCTGCTCACAGACAGACGGACGGACGGGCTGACTTAAACAGCTTGTCAAAATTAATGGCAGTTTAATTTGAATGGTTGCAAGCGGGGAAGTAGGTTTACATACAAAGGATTGTAAACTGTCCTCTAAACTCAAAGAACATTTTTGGTAAAAAGTTGGGCTTGTGAATTTGTAATGTTCTCCATGTTTTTAAAAAGCGTTTACTATTGCTAATAACTAATTCAGGAAATTACTTTTCTGAGGGGCTGGGGGATCAGACAGAATACAAATTGCTTTATCTGTGAAAGATTCCCAAATAAAATGTTAAACCAAATCGATTTTTATAGATGGATGAGATAGAATGATTTGAAATTATATCTGCTAATTATAAGATAAAGGTTTCTGTATTTATGTGACATGGTAATTACAGCTCTCGTGAGAACATAACCCCCACAATTTCCCTTTGAAGGGATATTTCACTTTCAAACATGTTAGGGGTAATTTTAACGTCTACTCTGGCTTCTGTGAGCACCCCAGACAGTTGCTTGATTCAGTATTTAGATATTTCATATTCATTTTATCTGACAGGCCCCCTTCCTATACAAAGCCATTGTAACTTCAAACTCCATTTTAACGATGTTAGATTCATCGAAAACACCTGTCCTTGGTTCTGGTGACTGATATTGTCCCTATAATGTTGAGGAGCTTGTTGCTTGCTTCCCTACTCATCATCTTCAGGCAGTAGAAAAGCAGAAAGCACATGCTGCTTCACAGATAGAGGACATGTCACACGCACGTTCAGTGGAATAGGCTCCAAGTATTTCAGTGTTCACTCCATCAGCAGCCAGATGGATGAAAAACCACTGTTAGCTAGCCCCGCACCAATAATGATTACATCCTAACCTTGCTTCCTTGTTTTTCTATGAAACCTGGTTATTTCCTGCTTCTCAGGGGCCAATGACCATGATGTAAATAGGATAAACTGAATATTTAAGGAAAGTCAAACTCATCAAAAACTGGTGTTCCTGTGGTATAATGTTTTTGTCCTTCTATCCTTGTGATTCTTAATTTAAGGTTTTAACATTCCACCACAAAAGCAGACAAAAACAAACAAAAAAAACATATACATATATAAATTATATTGCCAGTTTACAAATTTGTAAACCAGACATCCTAATAATATTCTCTATAAAATGAGAAATGACACAACCAAATATAACCACCTGATCAGCGGGCACAACAATAGAGAGAAAACATGACACTCCAATGTTACTCCTGTCACAGCTCAGCGGTGTGAGCTGTGACAGGTCTGCGGCTACGTCGTCTAGGGCTCAGCCACACTGTAAAACTATCTTCTAATCTAGTTCAAGGGTTCCCAAACTTTTCAGGCTGCGACCCCGCAAAATAATCATATTTGAACTGGGGTCCCCTTACCCTGACAAGCACTTGGAATTGTAGGCATATTTAGCTTCACTCGGGTTCCTCCACAGATAAATATTGCAGTGTGAGGCGTTGTGAGCTTGTAGATCGGCTATTTACACAATGTTTGCCTCTTCCTTAGGTAATATTTGACAATTTGACCAAATTGGTATTACAAAGGTCTTAAAAGTCATTAAATTGTAACTTTAGAAATGTGCAGACAGATACCCTGAATACACTTATACTGTATGTTGGTTTGTTTACTCAGACCCATAGAGAGACAGAGTTCCGTCACGCTTTGATCTCGCCGCAAAGCGGGCTGCTATGGGCTGTACAGTAGTTCCAAACATTGGAACTTCCTCATTGAGATAGAGAGAGCATTTGCGCATTCCATTCTTACACTGGGAGTCTATGCTAGTGTCGTCACTCTCATACTAGATCACACTGTGTTTACTGTCGAGTGAGGAAACAATGTTGCACATTAAGCTACTCATCTGGGGACCCCCCAAAATCATTTGGGGACCACTGTTCTAAATGGCGGTCCATGCCTTGCGTTAAACATGCTGAGATCCCTTGCATGTTACCTGAAGAAGTTGATTGCACATTCATTGACTTTCCTCCCTTCCTCTAGACACTTCCTGGGGTCCTTCTCTTCCCAGCGGCAGAGCATGAACTCCTTGTTGGGTTTATCACACTGGGAGCCATAGTGATGTGCAGCAGCCTTCAGTACTGCAGATGACACATTCACCTGAACACAGACAAAAAACACAACAAACATATTCTCATCAAGGACATAGTATCACAATGGTGTGCTGTGATCTTTTTTTTTTTATGTAGGCTGAGGGTTGTGAGCAGGTATTCTTCTGCTATGCCTTTTCCAAAAATTGCAATAAGTAATTAACTCTAACAGTTAGTGTTTTGTAGGGTCTTTGGCACAGACATACTGTATACACAGCTTGCTTATATGCATGTATATGTTATTATCACGACTACAGCATGTCTTTATGTTGTAGTGATAATATGGAATAGAAAGTTTGCATGATCAAAATCTTCACCCTCAGAGCAACCATCCTTTCAATTATATCTATAAGTAGATCAAGACTGTGGCCAATCAATCTCTGCTTTTCAAGGAAGGAGAGATTAAGTCATTTCAACGTCTCTGACAGCTGAGGTGTTGTTGTTGTTGGGTAGTTACTGTGCTGTCATCAAGGTGATACATGCTAATGCATGTTAACACACATATTTCGTTTACAGACATGGCAGGAGACACATAACTACATGAACTTAATTCAAACGTAAAATAACATTTTAAAAAGCCTCCATAGCTTATTCTACATGAAGTTTGCCACAGTTAGCGGCTCTTCACAGGAGACTGTATTGTAAGTGAGTGCTAGCATTAGCCAGCTGGTTAGCATCATTTCCTTCGTCCAGTATGTGGTTCATTACAATGAATCCACTGTGTCTGAGACTCACCTCGTCCACTTTCAGCTCCTGCAGGGTGGGCAGCTCCACCGTGGTCGGCATGGCGGACCCCCTGTTAGACCACAGCTAACGTGAAAAGTCAAATTCCACTGCTATAAACACAGCCAATGTCCTCGACTGACTCTGGACTGACTGTCTGCAGAGAGACGGAGCTGTGAGGAAGGTCAGCTCACTGCGCCTGCGCCTTGTTCCAGGCGCACACCAGTGACGTAAACGGTGGTTCTCAAAGTGGGTTTCGGGGACCCACCAGGGGTCCAAGTGGACACTTAACGGGTCTGCACCTAAATGCACTGTCAAAGTCAAAGTACGTGCTTATTTAACTTCGAGAATGTACAAATGGAACCAAATGGACCCTTGTGTAATGTGTGTACACTGTTTGTTTGAGTTACAGTCCAGCGAGGGTAAAAGACAGAGCAACGTGATACGTGACTGTCATATTATATGACCGTCAGGGATGAACTTCAACATGGTGTTTGCACTTTCTTCCTTTCTGGTCCGTACATCTACATGAACGTTTAGATTTCCCATATAAAGTACTCAGCCCATGGCCACAGATGTTACAATTTTGTACGGCCCCTTAAAAGTACTCGTAAATTCCGTATTGTTCAATAAAAAGTATTATAATCCAATTGGTGGCCATTTTCTACGTATTTTTTCCATGCTTTCAACTACGTGACCTTATAGGTTGGGAGGTGTATTGCACTCTGATACATTATATATCTATGAGAAAATGGCCACCACCAATTGTATTAAAATGCTTTTTATTGAACAATACGGAACATACGGGTACTTTTAAGAACCCGTACGTAATTTTAACATCCGTGGCCCTGGGCTAAGCACTTAATATGACATTTGAACCTGTAAGTAGATGTATGAACCAAAAGGAGAAGAAGTGCAAACACTATACTGAAGTTCATCCATGACGGTCCGTCTTGGAGCCATGCTAGGGCAACGTGTATCTGCGCAAGCGCACCTAACGAGTAAACATCAGCAACGTGGGGCAATGTGATTTCAGCTGTAGCATCTTAATAATCTTCTGTATTTAAATGTTTAAAGTGGCATCGTATTTCATTCAAAATAAATTGTGTTTTCTACCATTGCTGACCAAAATGTAAAACAAATAAAAGAAATAGATAAATACATAGGTTTTGCATTGGTTCTGTTGCTGTGTTCCCATGGCAACGCTGTGAAACACCTGCTGCATTTTCATTGCGACGACATTCTGTATTCTTGATTGGCTTCATTCTGAACGCAACAATCACCCCGAGGTTAATGGAGGCCACAGGCAGCGCTTATAAAGGAGATGTGAAAAATGGCAGGTAAAATAAATACATATAATAATAATACAAATACAGAATCCCAAAGCACATGTAAAAGGACATTTCCCAAATCTGCATTTTGTGGGGAGTTTGTGTGAGTAAAGTCTCTCTCTCTCTCTCTCTCTCTCTCTCTCTCTCTCTCTCCCCCTCTCTCTTAGGATGGAAGGAAAAGGAGAATACATGCTTCCCACAGGGACCAAGTATGTAGGAGAGATGAAAGATGGGATGTTCCACGGAAAAGGAGTTCTGTACTTTTCAAATGGAAGTAAATATGAAGGAACCTGGGATAAGGGACTATCTAAACCGGTATGGAGCAGAGAGAGAGAGAGAGAGAGAGAGAGATTGTGTGTGTGTGTGTGTGTGTGTGTGTGTGTGTGTGTGTGTGTGTGTGTGTGTGTGTGTGTGTGTGTGTGTGTGTGTGTGTGTGTGTGTGTGTGTGTGTGCGCGTGCGTGCGTGTGTGTGAGTGTGACCGAGAGAGAGAGAGAGAGAGAGAGAGAGAGAGACATTGTAAGTGATCACATGCACACACCCCTGTGTCTCAGTGTGTTTCACATTGGTTATAGTAGATAGTACATCTGGTCCCCTTTAGCAATCACTCCCTGTTACTGTCGCAGTTATTAGGTTTCTGTACCTTTTCCTATACACACATGCTTTCTGTGTGTCCCGCACACGTTCTTGTCTGCTCTCGATGCAATCACTTATGCGGGCCTTGGCTACGATAATGACCACTCCTATCATTATCATCATTTTAACTGTGGCTCATTAGAAATGATAGCAGTGCTGCACCGTGACCATGTCTGCCAGATCTAGGCCAGGTCAGGCCGTGAAAACCTACCTCCAGTCAACAGACAGGCCTAAACCAGTGATTCTCAAGCTTTTTCATTTCGAGGACACAGGGACGGATTAAGGCTCAAGAATGCAATTCATCTTTAGGGCTTTTTAGGGCTTCACCCCTAAAGGGGTATGTATTGGTCAAGAAAGCACCTGTAGAAATTGTATGGTACAGGAGTTTCAGTCTATAACTTACAATTTTTACATGACATGTACTGGCATGTGAGAATGTAGGCTGACGGGCCCACTTTAATACTATATGAGCATTAACCTATTTTTAATGAAATTATATATTTACATTTTAAAGTAATTTGTCGACGGGCCCCTGCAGGCCCTTGGGCATTGGTCCATTGGCCAGGCCCATAATCAGACCATGGAAGGACCCCCAGTTTGACATGCATTAGACCACAGAACGTTGTTAGGATTTGTATCTCTCGGATCCCAATCTACACTGTGAAATCTTCTGAGAGTGTACACATGGAAACAAATGGATCTGTATGCATCTATTTGGTTCCATTTGTACGGTCTCTGAGTTACAGACCTATAAGGGTCCATTTGTTTCCTGAATATCAATCATCTACCTGGGGACCACAGAACACCCTCAAGGATCCTCGGGGGTGAATACAAGAACGGTTGCGCCAAAATATGCTCGCCCCGGGTTGAATCTGGCGACCTCAGAACGGTCGGCATGCACCAGGTATTCCTAAACGTAACCTTAGTAAACTATGCCTAAACCTAACCTTATTCCTAAACGTGACCTCAGTTAAAATATGCCTAAACCTAACCTTATTCCTAAACTTGACCTCAGTAAAACGAATACAAGAATACAAGAATACAAGAACCGCTGATGGCGAACTATCCGTTTTGGTATCATTGTTGTGCAGAACAACCACATAAGTAGAAATGTTTGCGGAAGTTGCTTTTTAAATGGCATCCCTTTGGGCGTATTTGTCAAATTGTCCAAATGATTTGAAAATAGCAAAAATAGCCGAATCTACTAACCCACAATGTGTCACGATGTGACACGTTGAGAGCTTGTAGATTGTCTATTTTCGCAGTGCAAAACCATTACACGGCAAATTATTAAATAGGGCTTAAGTATGAATGTACAGAGCCGAATCTTGGAGATCTGCTAATTACGTTTATCATGGGATGGTGTTCATTGTGTGTCTATGTGCTTACTCACAAGGGGATGCTCACCTTTGCTGATGGTCTGGAATTTCAGGAGAAGGACTGGGACTATTGTGACAGTTCTGACCGCCGTTTCTACTCTGAAATATGCAATGGACTCAAACCTGCAGGTGAGCATTCATTCATGTGTTCATTCATTCGCTCAAGACACGATTTCCTCCTCTTGTTAGCCTGGGATTCGTTCCATTCAGCTGACTTTTTTTTTTCAAGTGAGAAAAAAAACAGCGAATCAGTGAATCAGTCTGGATACCAGGCTATCCTCTTGTACCCACACAAATCCTGCTCAACACACACTTACTGTACTTGTTGACAATGAATTGAAGAAAAGGGGGAAAAAAAGACCATATATTCTCATCTCTGCATATTTATTTTTTTCCCTTGTTCTAGCTTGTACTGTATATTCCACTAAATATACATCTGCTAACAATCTTCTCCTTATAATAGAGATTATGCTTCAAAAAGCTGTATTATCAAATTTAAGCCCTCTTTAATTACAACTGTCTGTTCTGTCCATATAGGCGAGTCACAGCTGACTAATGTGGACCCTCCACGTGTCATCCCCGATGGGTGTTATGATTGTGGCGATGGCTTCTATGACCCCAGTTCCAGGGTCATCACTGCCTACACAGGCCAATTCCTTAGAAATGCAGGTGAGACGGGAAGCTACTTAGAGTTTACTTCCATGTTATACAACTGTTGTAGACTTGTGTCCTCAAAGATACTGGGTCACAATTTAGGAGAAGATGTGGGTTTCTCTAGTTAGTTCATGTGATTGTTAACCAGGCCAAAATTATATCTCCTGTCCCCTAAAGGACAGGAACAAACTGGAACCAAAACAAAACTGTCTGAGTTTATGCATGGGAATCAAAATAGAGAAACTCGGTCATTAATAACATTTGAATTTGTGACTTGACTTGGACTCAACTATCAGTGACTATGCCTATGGACTTGTCGAGCAGTCAGAGTGCAAATGTTATACATGAACTTTGACCACCAAATTCTAATAAATTCATCCTCCAGTCCAAGTGGACAGATGTAATACAATTCCCTCAAGGCATTCCTTAGATAACGCGTTCACGAGAAGGGGACTGGTACCCCAAATGCGCCTGGCCACAGCTGTCACCAGCGGAGGCATACAAATTCTGCTCTTGTGTACCATGTACAGTACTTGTGTAGGCTACAGCTAGAAATCACTCGCAGTAAATGGTATTATCTGACAACCGCTGTAGGGGACATTGAGTGTGAATCATGACTTTGGAATGATTATTATAGTTTTCTCATCTACCGCATTAAGCAACGCCACAACCAAGAGTTTTTGACAATTGTGCGACTTGGACTGGACTTAGACTTGAGTTCTGGAGACTTGGGACTGGACTTTGACTTGAGGTCAGGTAAGGTGATGTGATGGACTTGGATTTGGACTTTGTAACTGGACTTGGACTTGTTGTTACTGTAAGTGACCCAGCCGTAAAGCAGTAGCACATGTTTACTGCACTTATATTAAATCAAATTAATGACAACAGCATCATTTTGGTGTGTTTCCAGGGAATAAACATAGGTAACTGGTGTCTGTAATGGCAGGAAAATGCAGTGATAGACACCAGAACAATCCAACTGAACTTACCCATGTCAAGGAATCCTTGGTTTGTCTAATATAAACACCTTTTCTTGTCATTGGTACATTAGACAATATGCAATTTGGTTTTCACACTGATCACTGTCTTTGATTTCAGGTGCACAGTAAAATACTAATGCAACCAAATTGACCCATTGCCATTGAACACTTTTGGAGTTACAAATGGATAAATGAACACTGAGGATTTTACTGTGTACAACTGAAGTACTGTACTGAAAGTAATTGCTCAGTGCTAGTAGCTCTTACTGACAACAAAAGATTATTGAGTAAAAAAAAGAGGGGAAAAAAAGAAATGAGACCACATTTGGCTTATTTTAATAAATGCACCAATGAGAGCAAAGTCTAAGCATATGGGAAGCATTTGATATCAAAGAACCTATGGAGTGATGTTAAATGGATTATCCCAGTATCCTCTGATGATAGATTGTTGCTACAGCTCATCTGATAAGCATACTTCTACATTGCAGTCATTTTAAAGTTTTTTTTTTTGTTTTTCAAATGTGGAAAATGCAAAACATATTTTTCCACCCATCAGGTGCCCAAAGTCGGAACTACTGATTTGAAGGGAATATAGTCTGTCAGGTCTCCAGATAGGAATTCCCAAACTCCGACGTCCACTGCCAGTTTTTTCCCCCAGCGCCCGATTTTGCATCATCAGACAATGTCATGAATTACACAGGAGGTTATGACGTTAATTGTTTGTGCATGTGTTTGTGTGTGTGTGTGTGTGTGTGTGTGTGTGTGTGTGTGTGTGTGTGTGTGTGTGTGTGTGTGTGTGTGTGTGTGTGTGTGTGTGTGTGTGTGTGTGTGTGTGTGTGTGTGTGTGTGTCTGTGTGTGTGTGTGTGTGTGTGTGCGCGCGTGAGTGCGTTTGTGTGTGAGTACCTGTGTGCACGCGTGTGCCAGCGTGTAGGTGTGGGGGATGAAGGGGCCAATATGCGAGTAAAATTCTTCTGATATATAATTTCGTTCAAAACATCTGAAATACACCAGGCTACACCAGGCAGAGTCCCTAAGAAACATTCTGCTCTCTGATCTGGGATCAGTAGGATTGCATCCAGTTTTATTGCCATAGGTCACGGGTCTTTGAAATGTCATTTTTTATCAAACCCAACAAGAACTGCACATAGTTTTGATCACAAGGACAACATGCATGAAATAGTTTTAAAATCTCTGTCATGAGTAGATTATCTCTAAGATAACATGTTATATACAATTGGCTGGCAGCCCTGCCGAATCTTGCAAGCTGTTTTTTTTTACCTTACATCCCTATTTTGTGCATATCATTATATTGTTGTCAAAGAGTTTAAAAAAAAAAATCAAATATAGAAGATCTTAAAGCATACTATGCGTCATGGTGTGGCGCGTTGTAGATTGGCTAATTTAGCTATTTGTCGTGCAAAGAAGTTGTATATATGGCTTAAGTGATTAAACATAGAACATTATTTGTATTCCTCTTTTATGGTCTGTAACAGAAAGGGAATAAGCCGTCCAGCTTCATGTCGGATGGGGTCTGCTCGGGTTCAGGGCTGCTTTTTTTTTTTAAATGTTTTTGATGTGATTGTTTTGACTGATTGTTTGTTGCATTAAAAACACAGGTATGTTTTATGTGACTCTTGGCGTAGCTTTACATATGATTGACTAGCTGCCTGAGGCAGGAATGTGGTTTTGGACCCAGAGAACGGTGTCTAGAATATCTATGTGCAACATAATACAGATTAGAATCCCTTATATTAATCAAGGTCTGATCCACAAGCAGGCAGATCTCATTTACATGTGTGTAGAGATAGACAGAAACAGATGAGAAGACGCGCTTCCTCACCAGATGTCATGAACATGTGTGAGAGGACAAAATATGTTTTGAGCTTCTTTCTTCGCCGTGGGTTGTTCGTCATCATCATCATCACGGCTCTGGTATTGATCAGTGAAATTGGAAAGAGAGACAAAGAGGGTTATTTCTATGTTGAAAAGAAAAGAAGGGGGACCAAAACAATTTCCACAAGTACTCTCTCGGTCGCAGTTTTCAGACGAATCTGGAGGAGTCAAACGCAGGAAATATTTAATCGATGTGTGTTTTTGAGTCAGCATAGTTTGTGCGCGCACGTGTCTGTGTGTGTGTGTGTGTGTGTGTGTGTGTGTGTGTGTGTGTGTGTGTGTGTGTGTGTGTGTGTGTGTGTGTGTGTGTGTGTGTGTGTGTGTGTGTGTGTGTGTGCGTGTGTGTGCGCGAGTGTGTGTGTGTACATGCATGGGTCCATATGCATGTGTGTGCTTCCACGGGCGAGTGGGTAGGGGTGCACACGTGTGCATTTGTGTGGTGTATGTGCGTGTATGTGTGTGTGCGTGCGCGCGCGTGCATGCCTGTGTGTGCTTGCGCGTACTGCACTGTCTGTGTTGTTCAAGTATGCTCCTCTAACTTTTTAATTCGTAGTCTCAGAGGAATGTTCCTATATCCTGCATGAATTTATTTTCATCCCTGAGAGGTGAAGGCACATTTGTCAGAGTGGGTGTGAAGACAGAATTTATTGGCCTCACGGCTTCCGCCCAGGATGAGAGGCAAAGCAGGAGTCCAGCTAATGCTGACGGGACTACAGGGAGGAGCCACCCGCCCAGAGGGGCTGTTTTCTGATGGGAGGAAACAGAGGGCGTCATTTGGGGTTCCAGGGGATGGCAATTGCTACCCCCTAGCTTTTAGCATTTAACCTCAAAATGCAGGTCTTTTATTCATATCATCTCCACCTCTGAATGTTTATTTTTATTTTTGATCAGCACTCATAGACACTTGTTTTACTTCTGCTGCCATACAGTACATTCATTAATCACTTTAAAACTGGCCTCTGTATTTCTCAGTGGTGTAAAGTAACTAAGTCAAGTAACTAAGTACATTTACTCAAGTACTGTAGTTTTTTTTTGGTATTTTTTACTTTACAGGAGTATTTCCAATTTTCAGTACTTTTACTTTGTAGATTTAGATTGTTATTACAAAACATACATTACCCATTCAGCCCTGTATACATTTTAGCCATTTGAAAATAGCAGATCTACAAGCTCACAATGCGTCGCATCACGACGCATTGTGAAGCACATTTTTATACATTTAAAAACTTGTGAAATGAGACATTCTGCACAAGATAATAAGGAGTACTTCCTACCAAAAGTAGGAAGTACTCCTTATTTTTTATAAAATGAGGCCTTGGGGAGGAAAGGAGGAAAGAGCTCCCCCATGTCGCTGTTACAACTGTTCAATGTTGGACAAGCAGGAACAGAGGGTCATGACACAAAGAAGCCAAAGCCTTATATCTATACAACAAAATGCAACATTGGAGTGTCTGGAAATGTTTTAAACGTACAGATGATGCCGTATTTACCTCTCTGAGATGCATTTTGTTGCTAGGCAATATCAGACAAAACTCGAGAATTGACCTATCGTTATGTTCTGGATCCCATAGTTACTGTTGCTAACTCAAATAAACAACCTCGCTTGGCATTTGGCCAAGTAGCAAAACAATGGGGTCTGTCACTGATATTACCCATGAGGCTATAGATAATTGTTTGGAGAGAGACCGATTTTAATAAAAAGGCGTACAGTATGCTATGGAGGGATACTGTATGTCCAGAATTTCAAATGAAGAGCAGACCTCTCGACACATAGTGGAGGATATGTTAAAATTAGAAGCACTGTTTTTCATGAACTGCAGGTTATGATTAAATATTACCTCTAGTTACACTTCAGAGGAAACATTAGTTTTTTGTCAGTTTATTACACCGTTATTATATACCCCCATATAAATGCCTTGTACAGTTTGTTTAATTTTGCAGCTACTGCAGGTGTCTTTAGGGTATGTACAGTATAGTAAGTACCTAATTCTGAAACATGAGTATGGCATGACACAGCTCACTGTCCACAAGCTGTTGGATTTACAGCTCAATGATTGGTTTCTCCATCTCTCGTTCTGTGCAGTGGTGTAAAGTAACTAATTTAATCAAGTACTTAAGTAAAGTTTTTAGGTACTTTTACTTTACTGGAGTATTTCCAATTTTCAGTCCTTTTACTTTTGCTCCACTACATCGCAGGGGCAAATATTATGCTTTTACTCCACAACAATTATTTGAAAACTTCAGTTACTAGTTACTTTATTACAAAACATACATTAACCACTTCAGCCATATACATTTCGGCCATTTGAAAATAGCTGATCTAGCTCACAAAGCTCACAATGCGTCACATTGTGTGCTTGTAGATCTGCTATTTTCAAAAGGTTTTTATACATTTTATACCTTTGAAAACGTGTTAAACATTCTGCATAATGAGTACTTTCTACTTTTGGTACTTTAAGTACATTTTTTATACCAATACATGTACTTTTACTCAAGTAAAGAATTTGAGTACTTTTTCCACCACTGGTTCTGTGTAATTATGTGTCACACTCACAATACTCGAACAAGGAAAAATGCTTGTAGGAAAGTAGCACTGCTCATCTGGTGTTTCCATTTAAAAGGCTTTGTAGTGAGTGTGATGGTGTGAGGGTTATGAGAGGAGTAACCCTCCTCTCTGGGCCTACAGTCATTGTAGAGTTCTTCTGGAATATCTATTCGGTCAAGTATTATGTTCTGGGATCAGTAATGTTAGGGTTGAGTCTCGTATTATTGCCATAGAGGTCATAGCATCTTTGAAATATAATATTTTATGAGACCTGGTAAAATAAGAAAAAAAGAAAAGAAAAATTCACTGTTTAAATGCTAAGTCTTCCAAACACCAAGTTTCCATAAATTGCTCATATCTAAAATCAAGACAATTAGTCAGCATGTATTTTCTTTTTTTAAATCTTGATTTCTCTCAATTTGACACCCAAAATGTAGTGCTTGCATGTTGGAAGCATTAGACCAAGCCCTGCCTTAAAAGGTATAATTGATACATCATACAATCTTGAAATCAATTCTAAAGGAATATAGGTAACCAATGAAGGGAAGCTACACATGTAATGTACCTTTTGGTAGCAGGGAAGCTGAGGAGGACACACACTATGAGTAAGGTTCTGGCAGGCTGCCAGTGTAGTACATGTGCTTTCAGGAGGGCAGAGGTCTTCATTACACCCTCACTGGCAACCATGTTGATTTCTTTGTGTTGTACACCTGGGATGGATATCTCTACAGCTTGATCCTTGGTGTTATGCGAGTAAAAGAACATATTGTTATATATACTTATCTCCATAGTTTAACATTGTGTGTTTTTTAGAAAATGAATGCCCTACTTGATCCTACAGCGTCACCAAAAGTATCAAAAGTAGCAGATATACAAGCTCGAAACACACGCGAAGTGGTGCGTTTCGAGCTTATGTAGATCTGCTACTTTTGATATTTTTTTATTCGAATCCTGGAAAAGTAACAGCTTTGGACATATGAGGTTTCCACCGACAGAGACGATATTATACATTATATTCGTCGGGTACGTAGTACTGATGAAAACCGTTTCAGGTCGTAACGTTGTACTTTAAATTCACGTTGGGAGCATTCTAAACAGCATGCGGACATAATGTCTTTTCTCTTCAAAACACATTATAACTTCCTGTCAGGCTAGCTCAGTTTGCTGCCGTATTTTATTCAAACTATCAAACCCTATAGCAACCCTTTTCATAATATGCGAACATTCGTTGAAACTAGGCCAGAATGAAAATACAAGATCTACAAACTCACTACGGGTTGCAAGTGCAACGCGATGCTTTGTGATCTTGTAGATCTGTTTTTTTTCCCCACAAAGAGATGTAGAGGGGGAAGATGAGGGGGGGGCAAGGTGGGCTGGCCTGCTGGTTCCCCAGTCAACAAATTATGTAGAGTTTAAAGGAGTAGTTCACCCAAATTTTCAATATGCGTTGCTCTTTTTTAAATAGATCACAAAAGCCAAATTTATATCACGACAGTGTTGCTGCTAGTCAAAAAGAACATATGAAAAAGCTAACAACGCATGATGATGCATGCATTAGCTTGTAGATATGTTATTTTCAGCAAGCAACATATTAGTCATGCAATGTAGTATAAATTAAGCCTAAGGATGTAGCCAGGCACAGGCAGTGTGCTGTCAGGCTGGGCAGCGAGGGTAAAGGAAATGACCCGGCTGTGGTCCAAGTAGCCCAAGGACAAGGCAGGAAAAAGAGACGATGAGAGAGGAAGTTCAGTAGGAATCTCCAGTAGCAGCCACCAAAGTCAGACTGGTCGCCTGGACACTGACCAGCCTCTCATATAGGCAAGCACATGTATCAGAGTTAGGTAGCATTGAATGGGGTTAGTGTGCTGTCTAATGTCCAATTGCAGTTTCCCTGTCACGATAAATGTATGAGAGACTAAATATTTTTTATAGACAGTTTTAATCTGAACATTCACCAGTGATACTTTTTTCAATTAGAGGACCCCCAGTTAAAAATGAATTAGGCCACAGACATCCTTTTAATATATTTTTTAATGTATTATTTATTTATTTTTCTCTGGGACCCTAATCTACACTGTAAAATCCTCAGTGTTCATTTAATTCTGAGAATGTACAAATGGAACCAAATGGACCTGTAAGGGTCCAACTCCAGGTTGGAGTTACAGACCTGGAAATGTCCATTTGATTCCTTTGAATCAAAATGGAATTTCACATGGGTTGAAACATGAATTTCAACCCAGTGAAGCCTGAGTATAGCTGTGTTTGCGCACCGAAAATAGCCGATGTACAAGCTGTCACAGCGCCTGTTCCAATCAGCACCACCACATTTTGTCACAGGAGAACTATACAGTGTATATGTATATAGAGGGAGTGTTAATCAAGTATATTTCTCTTAAAATCATTACAGTCAACGTAAAATGTCTGAAGAATTCCAACAACTCTATAATCTTCCAAAGCTCAGAGACATGTGGTCTATTTAATTGTCGTAGCTGATGATGTTTAGCTGGAAATCGGAAGCATAATAATTAGCATTGCATTAAAAACTATGATGAAAAACAAAGGGGAAACGATAGGGTACAGCTGCACAATCAAATCAGCACAGAACACACACACACGCACGCACGCACGCACGCACGCACGCACGCACGCACGCACGCACGCACGCACACACACACACACACACACACACACACACACACACACACACACACACACACACACACACACGTCCACTTGGTTCTGTTTTATCGCTCTTCTCCCTTGGCAACAAGCAGCAGCGTACAGCAGCAGAGCCAGAGTATTGCCATATTGTTTGTAGCATTTTCCTGTTTCTGGAATAACCACTTCCCTTTGGATCTCTACACAGAAAGCTTTTCCACTTTCAAAACATGCCTCTGCCAAAGAAAACACCTCTGGTGACCAAACCAAACCATGGCCCCTCCCTCTGTCCCAGTCCGGCTGAGGTGGTTCACAGACACATCAAAATGTGCTTGGGCACTGGGGGCACGTCGGCACATATTCTTATTTAGCCTTTTCTTAAGCAGTATAAACCTGGCATCCCTATGTTTGGACATGTCATTACAGGCAAAACATTTAAAAAGTGTTTACGCAGTGGTAAAGTCCCTGCCCACCACCACAGAGGTTGTGGGTTCAAATCCACCGTGGTGCATCCGGCTTTGTCGGGCGTCTATGTGAACACAATTGGCCCGTGTTCGGGGAGGGTGATATTGGTCATTGCATGTACTCTTACGGGCTGGGACGGCACCTGTCAGCAGGGAGTGTTGGGCGGGAGGATTAGGACGAAGGCCCAACGTCCTCCCGGTGGGGGCTCCTCACTGGCAGGTGAGTCAGTATGATACAACAGCAGTGACAACACAGAAATGTGTGTGGGGAGGATTTAATTGGCATAATGACTAAATTTGGGAGAAAAAGGGTGTAAAAAAAGAATTGGCTACTCAAGATTTTGAAGAAAAACTGTATACGTATAAATATACAACATGTATGTATTTATTTATGAGTTTATGTGTTTGTTTGTTTGTTTATTTATTTGGGGGGGATGTGCATAAAATGGACATTTGAATCAAATATTTGTGAATAACAGCCCTCATTCAAACCAGAAAGTCAAGCTTTAATTTCTTATGTCACCAACACCCAAACATGGAACCTACTACATTAACCCATTCAATATTGGACAGGAAAAGAAAGGATTTGCAAGTGAACAAAAGTCTCTTTTTTTCCTTTGAGAATCATTTTTGTCAACCGACACTTGTCTTAAAACAGCCTTTACAGAATGTTTTGGTTGGAATTGTGGTGTAGTGCCTTCCGTATTGAACCAGACATGTGTCAGCTCCAATATTGCCCTGAAAACTAATCAGATCCACACATTCATTGTCAATGGATAAACATCAAGATGTGTTAGGGGATTCCGTTTAGATAACATTACATCATCAAGAGAGTAGAGATTCTCTTATTTCCAGGAATAAGCATTCCTGTTTCCCCATGTGCAGAAAAATGCACTCTTCACTTATGGAAGCTATGGAAATGTAAAACGCATAATGTTTTGTTGTACAGTAGTTAATTAAGTCAGTAAAAGGTGTGTGTGTGTGTGTGTGTGTGTGTGTGTGTGTGTGTGTGTGTGTGTGTGTGTGTGTGTGTGTGTGTGTGTGTGTGTGTGTGTGTGTGTGTGTGTGTGTGTGTGTGTGTGTGTGAGAGAGAGAGAGAGAGAGAGAGTGTTAACTTTCTGCCATTAGGTTGGAAGGAAACACTTTTCCCTCTGAGTGTATTTAAAGGATTTAGATAAACAGGCTTTAACAAGGTGCCATTATCGCTTCCACACACTCTCTCTCTCCTGTGTACGCTGCATAAAAGTCGTTCACGCAGGTTATTACAGTTTAGACCACCTATTCTCAACTTCTTTTAATTTCAAGGACCACCGGGTTTGATATGCATTAGACCATGGACCCCCGTTTGATACCACTTTTTAAATGCATGTCACCCAGAAAACTGTTTAACAAACAAAGCCAGGTAACAGTTTTTAGGATAGAGAAGTGTGATGTGTTTGTATTTCTGCTTTGCTATACTTAATCAGATGTATTGTGCCCTACCTACACAGTCACACAGAGCGAACTGTAGGCTTACGTATCCAGAACTGACTTTTTCCCTTTTTTATCTAGAATGCTAAAATTACTTCAATAAGTAAATGCATTATTTTGTTCCTATAAAAAAAACATAAAGACCTTGGCCTGCAGCTGGAAACACAGTTTCACTTTTGTTTTAGGACTGCAGGCATTAAACTATAGTAAATATGCAGCCACATGTTCCTGCATAGTTAGGGTATCAAACTAGCAGCATTCAATTCTCAAATAAATGTTCTTGTGCATTCTTGAGGGGGAAAAGTTACAGCAAATATAAAAAATGATGTTTAAATCTTACGATCACAACACTTGGTGAGTTTGGGTACATTAATTGTGGTCAGCCCCTCTTGGTCATGTATGCAGACATGGACATAGTAATTAGTTTTACAATACGAGTAAAGAAATGTCTTTTGACCCCCTCGTAAAGGATGGAACAATGGACCGGGTGGATGTAGAGAGCCGGGTTCATACACCGCCGTACAACGATGAATCAGGCTTTAAGGAGGGACAAAGACTGGTGGAAATGTTTCATAGCAGCTGCTTGAGCCTTAGGACCAGTGTGAGACTGCCCTTCAAATTTAAATGTAACCCCCAGCCCCCCCCCCTCATCCCCCACCTCCCTGATCAGTGCCCAGGAGGCAGGTAAAGTGGTGAGTGAGAAAAGAGAGAGGCAACATGAAGAGGCTGTTAGTGTTAGTAGCCATCGCTGGCAAATTACACACAATCAACACCAGAGCATGAGACCTGCTCGCTACAATGGAGCCCCTCGCGCCGTAGAACCTGGGGGTGAGGCCCGCAAGACGCTCAAGTGCATGCAGCTGCGTGCGCTCCAGAGAAAGCTTACCTCCCCTGCTCTGCAATTAGCAACTCATTTTAGTTTTAACTATCGAAAAACTGTTTATTATCAGCTCCTCAAAATACCCCTTAAAAATGGCATTCATTTTGAGGTTATTATTTATTGGTGTCTGAAGTGGCACCGAGAAGTTATTTTCTCCTAATTGTCGGGCACTATCTTGATTTGACAAATTTACCCGTGACTTAAATGGCACTTGAGCGTTTCAGCTCCAAAAGCCAAATGACCTCTGGGTGAATCGTGTAGGCTATTGACTGATTGAAACGTTTCAGATTAAGTGAATGCATCAGAAGCTGGTTATAGCCCACTGTAAAATAAAACATTTTAATAACTGACGGTTCTGGCTTTTCTCCATATAATTGCTGCATAAAACAATTTAATTCAAATGAGTCTATTAGTTTTCTGAACTTTATTTCTAAACTGTTACATATTAATTTAAATCTGTTCCCTAGATGACCAGGAACATGAGTGGATAGTGCGCACCTGTCGAAAAGGCTGGGATGAGATAGTTGGTTATAATCCTGACATCCAGAACAAATAGAAGAAACCCTTCAACTGTACATCCAGTGGAAATGGACATGAAGACTCAAGCAACAACTTTTAATAAAATGACTTGCATATAACAATTTAAGAAATCTTTATAAATGTTTGTGTACTATTTTTTTTATTTTTAGTGGCAAAATCATTTTAATGAGGGGAGAAATATCTAAGTCTACAGTAGTATATCTTTCCACTAAAGGAGTTCTGTCATTTGAGATGAGTGTGATTGAGTGTGTGTGTGTGTGTGTGTGTGTGTGTGTGTGTGTGTGTGTGTGTGTGTGTGTGTGTGTGTGTGTGTGTGTGTGTGTGTGTGTGTGTGTGTGTGTGTGTGTGTGTGTGTGTGTGTGTGTGTGTAAAGTAACTAAATACACGTACACGTTTGTTTGTGCATGCATAAATATAAACTTAAATAATGTTTGATATTGAAATTTCCAAAGCAAGGTTTCAGATTTACTTTTGTAGTTTGTGTTAACCTTTGTTTTGTATTTATCAACTTCAAAGGATTTCTCAATCTATTTGATTTTTGTGCTTTCTCAGCCAGAGGAAAAATCCTCAGTATTAATTTGGTTCCATTTGCACACTATCAGAGTTAAATTAACACTCAGGATAACTGATATCCTGAATTAGGTTGTTTTAAGTAAAACAACGTCTTTATATCCCATGCAGGCATATACTGCATAAAATACAGTATAAGTGTCATTTAGTATGTTACTTTATCATGGAAACAAATAGTGAACACTGTCTGTAGTCCTATAGATTGTGCCTACTAGATAGTAATTGTTTTTGATTTAATGTTCCTACAGTATATCTCTATTACAGTTAACTTCTTACTTTGTGGTGTTTTATTCGTGTCTGTGAACCCAGAGAGCATCTGATGAAGTTGGTTTCAGTGTGTGTTCAAATGTACCAATTATAGATTTTCTGATTCAGGACCATTTAGAGTGATATTTACACTGAAGAATTTACTGTGTACTTTTGCCCTTCATTACCCACAATTCCAGGGTATCTAATCCCATGAATGATTCCTATGATTATAGGAAATACCCACCCGCCCCCAACAGAGACACAAAAAATGTCACATTCTGTTTTATTGCATTTTAGTACACAAAACATTTATGATGCACAGTCTATCAAATAAACCTTTGTTTTCTCTCTCTTTTTTTCCTTCTTTTTTCTTTTTTTTTAATAATAAAACAAAACCATTTCAGAGGGGGGAAAGTGCTTTACAGGGTTTAACATCTCAATAAATACAAAGACATTGAGGTCTTGTTCCCCTTTAATCAACATTGGATCCTGTTCTTCACACAACGGCCATGGCACTAAGATACAAGTTCACACTCTCTACCCCTGCCAACACACACACACACACACACACACACACGTGCACGCACGCACGCACACACACACACACACACACACACACACACACACACACACACACACACACACACACACGCACACGCGCGTCATACTAATGTATGTACAAACACAGTCTGTTTCATATTGTCTATATTGTACCACTACTCCATGAGAGACACACACAGACACAGAGGCTGGATGAGAGACCCAAGAAGTCATAAATTAGCGACACCAGTTTGGAAACACAAATAATCTTTTTTTGTTAGTTTTTTTTAACATATAGCTTTTACTATGCCCCTCACTCTTTGAAGGAAACGGGCTGTTTGACCAGTATTTACATCTCTAAGATCCCTGGGTTTCTTTCTTTCTCAATAATAGAAAATTGTAACTGCTAGATGTTAATTATTGTGGTGTCTCAAGATGTGTTGAAGTAGTGCTGTAAGTGATATTCCTTTGTTAAAATCAGCGTTAAATAGCTCTATTTTCTGATAGTAATCATTGCTGTAGAGGGTTTGTTCAGTAACAGGGGTCTACCCGTTTCTCCAGCTCTTTAGTTAACACAAAAGGTTCAGTTCAGGATACCACTTTCACCCAATCAGGAGAGAGAACTCATACAGGATACAGGATAAACAAGTGAAATTGGAAGTGATGAAACAAAGAAAATGAGCAGACAAAATTGGAATTGGAATTGAAACACTAACACTGAAGCTGATAAAGGGGTCTCTCTTCCGACTGAATAAAATTGCAAAGCACCTGAAAAAAATATTTTCTGTTTACTGGAGAGAGCTGGAGAGACGGGAAGACCCCTGTTATTGAACAAACACTCTACATCAATGATTACTATCAGAATATAATGCTTTCCCTTTTTAATTAAAAAAATAATGTTTTTAAACCAAGAAATATCTCTCACACCACCTTTAATTCCTGGCTCTAATTCTTACTGTTATATGTGTGCTTTGAGGTTTCATTCAGGATCAATTTCTTAAGCGTCACATTGTTCTATTACATTTTGCATCACAGCCATATAATCAATCAAAGCGTTATCATTTCGTGTTCAATCATGAAAGCCAGGTTATCATTTTTCGATTTATCTTTGTGAAAGTTACTTTTGCAATTTAACTTGAGAGATAAGGTACACAATATATTGTTATTGTCATACTGTAAACAAAACACGTTACGTGTGTCACCTTGTTTCAATTAAGCAATGTATTTATTTATTTGTATTTTCTTTTTTTTATAGGTGATATCAAGAATATACCTCATATACCTTAAAAACCTCAATAAATGTCCTAACAATCAAAAGTACTAATAGTGTTCCTTCATGGTGGTGTAGAGAGAAAAGAGGGGAGGGGGTGGGGGGTTGTCTTACCTCTAATGTGGTATACTGTGTGTGCCCAGCCCAGGGGGGCCCCTACGGTAGTTCCCCTTACATTTTCCCCTCTTTACTTATCTCCAACAAATCTGACAGCACTCAAAAGGCATTAATCCGGGTTTCTGTGGTCACTTCCATCTCTCCAAAACTAACATCACATCAGGGGTGGCAGCCAGGCAGAGAGGAAAACGTGGATGCTGTTGCTGTACACACGACGTGGCAGGCGTCCATAGGCAGAGAGAGTCAACTAGTAGAGGAGCACCTCTGTGAGTTCCAGGTGCTAATGATAAATGTCTCACAATCACTTTCGACAGACTGGGCTGCAGGTGGGATATTCCTGTCCATAGGGAGAAGAACCAAACACAACGATCGCAGTTTTTCTGTTGTTGTTGTCGTTCTGTTGTTTGTTTTGTTTTTTAACTTCCACTTGGTTCTCTGTTTCCTCAGAGCGGTAAGGGGGGGTCAAAGGTCAAAATTGTCTTTTCTCCAAGTTGCCTCCTGTTTGACCTCTGGGGTCAGCTTGGCGGACGTCTGCGATGGCACGGGTTAGGGTTCAGAGGTTAGGGGTCACAAGGGGGGGATGGCCCGGTGGGCTAGCGGCTGAGGGGGAGCTGGGGCAGCGACATGGCCTGGTGGTGGTGGGGCAGACTCTGAGAGGTCAGGACGGAGAAGGGATGACCTAGAAAGCACAGTCGTGAAAACAAAGGGAATGTTTGAAAACAGCGTCACAGAATAAGTCAAATGTAGTATGATGGACGGATACATCAGACACAGTTGGAATTATGTTAATTATGGTTTATAATCCGGATGACATACTCTCGCAAACCTGGACATTAAGGGATAGAAGTTGCAGACACCAGACTGATTTTGTATACAAAATTCAGATGTGTTTAATGGTGTTTAATGGTATGCGGTCAGGTCTAGGCCTGGCTCAGGGAGGAGGACGCCCCTGCCATGCATAGTCCACCATGGGTATCCATGGTCATCCCTTAGGTGCAACAGGCCTAAGGCCTAGTAGTAGGTGTGTATGTGAGATGAGTTACATCTTTTTATTGTGTAACTCTGTATATTGGTACTGTTTTTACATTATGGTATGTTGCAATATGTTTATTGTAATTTTTATCAGTATTGTACACTGTACGTATGTAATGTATTGTATTTTTGCTTGCTGGACTCTTGGAAGATTAGCCTCGGCTAAAAGAGATCCAAATAAAATCAAAATCAAATCAAATGTGGCTTAAATTCATTACTGAGATCAGTATGCCTCATGAGACAAAAGAGAAAAACATTTCAACAGGGGGCTGTGAGCTCTCCGACAAAGTCGCCTCGCCGTAGCCGAATGGGTAGAGCGGCTGTCTGGGCATCGACAGGTCACCGGTTTGACCCTTGGCTCGCCTACATGCTCTCACTCTGCTGGGTGAATCAGTAATTTCCCCAGGGACCCGAAAATATTTCCTTCCCTATCATTTCTTTTGACTAAGGAGGACATCGTCATATGAAATAAGTAACAACAACATTATTATTATTATGATTATTACTATTGTTACATGTTATTGATCATCCAAAACTGTTACTTTTCAGAAAAATTGGGATCCAACGTAGTTATTATTTAGTCACAAGCTACTTTTCATTGGTTCAATATTTATAAAACCCACATAGACACATTTAACCACTTTCACAAAATCTTATTTCAAAATTAGCGGAAATAGATAGCAGATCTCGATTGTGAGTTTATAGATTGGTTATTTTAGCTATTTTCGCACGTCACTCTTATACGACAATGTAGGGCGTAAATGTATATATTGAGATGCAAGGATTCTGCCTGACAGCTAACTATCATAATAGAATGATTTTAAAAAACTGTAAACGTATAACGTAAAAATATAAACGTAAAAATAAAACGTATGGATGGCGTTTATATGATATTCACAATTGGGTTCAGGTACAGGATAAGACAGTTTACTGATAAACAAGCTTCCAATATTTAAGATTCCAATAACTCAATAAATATTGGGAGCATATTGTTAAGTGTCCCTCCTTTTTACGATTCTACACAATAAAATCCTCAGCGTTGATTTATCCAGACCATTTGTAATGATACACCTTTGCAGCTAAATTGAAACTGAGTATTTTACTGTGTATTTGCTGTGCCAGACAAAAGCAAAACAAGCACTCACTGTCAATGTAGCCGTGCAGGGCCACCATGCGGGCCCTCTCTGGACTGCCAAACGGGGAGTAATGCAGCTCATCTGGCAGGGACGAGGGGATGCGGGACTGAGGGTGACCTTGAGGACCCCCTCCGTGCTGGGGCGTGTGCTTTTTGTGTCTTGCTCTGCAGTTTTGAAACCACACCTATGAAGATGTAACGTAACCATCCATCATGTTGCTATACTGTATATTACTGGTGCTAAAATAAACAATGACACGTATGTTTAAACACATGTTATAAATATGAGAAATACATATATTTGGTCTGAAACCACTTCCTATACAACTGTACAATGGTATTTGATGCATGTCTGGTTGGTGTAGGAGGAGACCAGGGGTGGGAAACCACCTACTTAACAGCCTTTAATAAGACGTAAAAGCAATGGTGGCTTTAATTGTCTGGCACTGGGTCATCACGTCAGCCTTGGAAAATGGCTAAGTGACCTTGTGCCCAAAAAGGTTGCCCACCCCAGCTAGACCCCATTAACACCTTGCATTAAGATGTGATCTGTATCTGAATGTTATCTGGATATGGTCAATGCAAGGTGTAAACGCCCGCAGCACACATCACAATCAGAATGTCATCCGATCCGCCAGACCATGTCTCAATGTTCACATTGTGATCTGATCTCATTATCAGTCAAAGTCAGCCAGGTGTGTGATCATCGTTCATTGTCGTCCACATAAGATATCCAGATACAGGCCGCGTTTTAATGCAAGGTGAAAATTGAGCCTTATCTATATCTGTATCTGTGTCTATATTGTGCTGTAGTGCACTGTATTGTATTGCACTGCATTGCATTTCTTGGTATTGTACTGCTGTAAACTGACCTGTATGACCCTTCTGCTTAGGCCTGTCATATCTGCTAGTTTCTGCAACGTCTGGGCATCTGGATTATTGTCCTGGGCAAACTGTGCCTGCATGACCTGCACAGAGGGAGGACATTACTATGAAATCATTTGCTGCAGTATAGAGCCCATGAAAGACAAAATACAGATAGATAGATATATAGATACAATATAGATATATGTATATGTATACATATGTAACTGACCTGTAGTTGTTCTGCAGTGAAGGAGGTGCGTGCCCTTTTAGCAGGTTTGGGCTGACTGTCCTGTTCTGTTGGAACAGCTCCCTCTAAAGTGATACCATTCCCTGAGAGGAGAGGGAAAGGCACAACAGGAGACAAAGATTAATCACGAAAGAATGATTAAAAAAAAGAAACAATAGTGAGAAAAAAGGGAATATATATATATATATATATATATATATATATATATATATATATATATATATATATGTGCGTGTGCGCGTGCGCGTGTGTGTGTGTGTGTGTATAATGTATCCATGATATATATGTAATATATTTTTGATTGAAAATAAGTCACTAACATTACTTACCATTCTCCGCTGCTCGTTTGAGGTTTTCCACCATGGTGTCATAATGAATTCTACACAGGACCTTCTCCTCCACCAGACCAAACTCCTCCCCAGTGGACAGCTGCCTCTTGCAGGAGTAGCAGGCGAAACATGCCAGGTGGTATGCGTTGCCCCTGGCTCGACGCACCCAGTCACTGGCATAGATCTGCCGGCCGCAGCGTGCACACTTAGTACCAAACCTACTGTGAAAGAGAGGAGAGAGAACCACAGAGACAGATCAATTGAGAGAGACGAGAGGTAGACATTTGGAATGTGAAAGGTTCATAGCAAGGGCTTAAAAGTGTAAAACCGAAATTGGATGTGTCGTGTTTTTTTTCTCTCTTGTAAATCAGTTGCATGTCGTCGTGTGACAAAGTATGAATCAAGCTTAATGTCCTATATTTCATGGGATGAATTCGCATTAATTTAATCTGCTTATTTGCGCTATGAGTACATCCACCCAGAACGCGAATATTGCGCACCGATAACGCAATGTAATTTATTTTCAAAACAAGGTTGATTTTTCTCCGTGAATAAAAGAACCAACCTGTATGAATGAGGCATCACCAAATTAATAGTTTGATGTGAAATATTTGCCAATGCATTTTCAGATCGTTTACGCTCCTGAGGTGTAAGGACCGTTATCAGTTATATTTGAGGGTAAATTATCATTCTATTCTAAGTGAACTCTTTAGCCACTTAAACCTTACATACTTAGTTGACCGGCGGCCCCCAGCCTGCTCTTTGTTTCCCTCTACACCAACCCTCTTTGCTCCAGACTAGGGACACTATATGGTTCAAGTGGTTAAAAATGAACAGAGGCACCTTTAATGTGAAGCTTTTTGCATTTGGCTGATTTCTGGTGCTTAGTAAGAAGTCCAAGGGTTGAGGAAGAAACTCTGGAGAGGGATATGGCCTTCAAAGAAACTCTGACTGCGGCTGCAAGCTGAGCCTTCAATGCAAACAAACCAACACCTGCAATTTCCTGGCTGATGCATGAAGGCCCTGACATATACACATGTACACGCACGCACGCACGCACGCACGCACGCACGCACGCACGCACGCACGCACGCACGCACGCACGCACGCACGCACGCACGCACGCACGCACACACACACACACACACACACACACACACACACACACACACACACACACAGCTACACACAGCCACACACAGGAGAAGATGAAGAAATGCTGGCATGACATCACTCCGTATCACCCCACTGTAACCGATAGCAACAGTGAGGTCAGGCAGTATATAAACCTAAACCACCTGACTTAAGAGTTATAGATGAACGGGTGGGGTTGTATATACCGTACTTTGTCATATGATGAACGACAATTGCCGATCTATAAGATCACAGATATGCTATTTTTACTACTTTAAATGTTCTTTCAATAAACACTGTGTTTGTGAATTCTTTGAAAAAAACGTTTTAATGTTTTGACATTGTTTGCCTGTAACGCCAGGTTGAACGTGTTTAATGAACAGAGGAATAGAGCCGAGAATGAAATGAATGAAATACAGAAAGCGGTGATGGAGGGGGGAATTACTGTAGATTTATTTATGCAAAATTTCATGCTTGCTCAGATATCAATGTGTGAAATGTATGAAAATTGAGAATTATTCAATCCCAAACTGAGGCAGGGTTCACTGAACACTTGGCATCACAGAGAAGACCAGCTGCATATTGCCAAAGTAAACCTCCAAACCACTACGATGTGGCTTAAGAAAACGTAACAAATTTCCCCTTATTGCACCAGCAACAATGCAATTAAGCTCTCAATTATTTAGCAAACGGGTGTATTATGACTGACTATATCATAATAGTTTAGAGCAGTTTGAGGCTGAATTGGAATTTGGAATTTGTACCAAATGTAAATAAAGTTCTAAATAATTATATAAAATCTTGATTGCCATATAATTTGATCAGGACAAAAAGTTACGACCCTCCAAAAAAAGATAGAAATCCAATGAAGTGGCTTTTTAACAGTAAATAGTTGGTCAGATTGATTCTAATAGCCTATAACAACAACAGCCCACTGAAACCGCTGCTTCAGTAACAATACACTTTAGGCTACCGGGGAAGCAAAATGGCTGCCCGGGTACACAGTAAGCACTTGATACCAACATGACTGCCATACGCATAACACTTCTCACTGTTCTAATGGCATACAGATGGTCACCACAAGGCTCTGCTGGTGAAGGTGACTGAAATACACATAATTCTCCCTCTCTTGACCTCATCTCAGGAGCAGAAGGAGAGAGCGAGCTCATATAAACACAGTACGATAAACACTAGCCTACTGCCAAGAAGCGAGCGAGGCAGGCGGTGGCGGGGCTGCAGGGAATGAGGGAGAGATGAGTTGATGAAGGGATAAAGCGGGATGAGGGCTAGACGGGATTTGGGGTTGAGGAGGTGAGGGGTTGAGGCAAAGGTTTTTGCGGTGGTTGAGGGACAAAGCCAAAGAGACGAGGGGTAGGCGGGGGAAGAGGGAAGCAGCAGAGAAGGTCTGGGAGACGCGGGAGATCACTGGGGTTGCCAAGCGAGAGGATTTGGCAGTGTATCAGTGCTCTCAAGTCCACTCTATCCGGGATGAAAGCATACTGTTGCCCTGACATCCCACGAGCTCGTATCCCTCCTCGCGAATATCGTTGCTACTTCCAAAGCGGTTACTTTTCAGGGAATGTTCCAATGGATCCAATGTTTTTTTATTTTAGTTATTATTTATTCACAATCTCCTGTTTATACTTTTCATTGATTAAATATTTATAAAACCCACAGACAGACATAACCACTTTCAACCTGGCGACCCTGTTTTGGGCATGTCAGCAATATTACAAAATAACAGAAATAGCATAAGAGAAAATAGTTGATTGCGGCTTGTTGTGAGCATTTAGATTGGCTATTTTTGCTACATTTGTACAACACTGTCATTTAAAGTATATAATATAGGGCATTCATTTATGAAAAAACTGAAATATGGAGATACAAAGTTTCTGCCCAACAGCGACGAGCCAAGCTGTCTGCTTGTCTGTGCCATCTATCGTGGAGGTCTGACATGAATGATGACATGGACTAGAACCCTCCCATGCACACGTGTGCTTCACTTAGACACGCACGCTAGTGTCTCTCTTCCCCAACCAGTGCACATGGACAAGATCTTGCCTATCCTTTGCACAGCTGGACATATTTATTTATGTATGGAATACTGACTGATGCAAAAATGTTTGTATTGTATGGAACTTTATAATTAGCTTTTTTTTATTTATTTCATGATTGTTAATTGTATACTATCTACGCATTCTACGGAGTTGAGCAAAATGCATTTCACTACCATTAAAAGTGTTTGGGCTGTATGTGGCAAATCCAGGTTGAATTGAAACTAATTGAATTGAATCAAATCTAAATTAATTCATTGAATTCAGCTGAATTCAGTTGAACTGAAATGTCAACTTTCCTTTTTGTTGCTTACTAATTCTAATAAATGTGTTGTTGACTGATTTGATTAGCCACGCTCTATTCAGTAACATGCAGAAGTAAACAAATAAGGTCATTTATCTTCCATTCACACGACCCTGTTATTTGTTTAATACATCTTCAAACAATCTTCTCTGCATAAATTCAGACTGTAGTTTAACGGCTGAATCCTGAGAAATTATCCCCACACTGATGATGCAATGACAGTCGTTTAGCATATGACTTACACAGACTTCAAGCCATCATAGAAATGTGCCTCTTGGCCGAAAAGAAAAATACCTATTACCCAATAAAGCTATTCTGGATACAACACGACTCCATGGCCTATGCCTGATTTATTCTTAGTATAGATCAGAAAATAGTAGATCTAAAAGCTTAGCTCACAGCTTGCAGATCGGCTGTTTTCGGTGTGCAACACCCGTGCACAACTAAGCACAACTCAGGCTTTGCTGTATGTATGCACCATTTGAGGTCATTACGTAGAATTCCAGGCTGCTCCTATACAGTACGGAGAGAAACGTTGTGGAGCGTTCTAGCTAATCTAGCATGACAGCTTGTCGGCTTCGTGCTCCCAGACACAACCCAGAAAACAAGCCCATCATCTCTGGCTTTGACCCTTCCGTCATCCCTTCCTCTGACCCCTCCCTTCTCCTTTTGTATCTCATTATGTCTTCGAACCAAAAACCTGCTGTTTATTTTAGAATCATGTCAATCCTTACAGCCCCTATTACTCACTAGAGGGACAACTAAACTCCCATAGTATCCTGTTTTCTCCTTCCTTTTTCTTTCTTCTAATCTCTCTCTCCCTCTCTCTCTCCCTCTCTCTCTCTCTGTGCAGTAATTCACCTGCAGCTGAAAGCGAGGCTTGAGGAGATGCACGTTTTGCGGATTAATTCTGATATGCTCTGAGAATACACTAATCTCTGTCAGATTTGCCCTGAGAGAGTTCTTGTTTGACTGTGGTTTTAAGGGGTAGGTCTTCAACAGACACAGCCCGACTAAAATGAGAAGGCGGGGAGCGATAAACCGGTCACCCTCAAGACAATTTCTTCAACATCTTTAACATATTACCATACATTTATGCAATTAGGCTGAACAAAAGGAAAGTTGGAATTGTTGGAATTGCAATTACTGTTTCTTTGAGTGTCAGTGGACTAAAGACAGCAGGAGTTTTGAACGAGGCATTTTTAATTATAGCCAATTTGTCATCTAAAATAAATCTCCTATTTCATTACTTTTTTTTTGACAGATATATAACATTATTTCAATTGTGTTATCTCATTATAAAAAATCTCATATTAAAATAGGATAAACCAATTATCATTCCTTTTTAATGATAATTGGTTTAAGGTTTTGGCATTTCCACAGCAGTATTCATGGTTTAGATCTTCATACAATAAATACTCTTCTAATCAATATTGATCTTTCTTCAAATCTGGTTCTGCTTAAGACCTGCTCGTCTTGGTTGCCATGGATACTTAATCAGGTAGCCACTTGATGAGTACTGAATATACCACAACTCACCCCATCCCCCCATACGCTCACCCCACCTGGTCACACACACACACACACACACACACACACACACACACACACACACACACACACACACACACACACACACACACACACACACACACACACACACACACACACACACACTATATGAACTTTGTGAGCACTTGTGAACACTAACACAACCACTTACGCACACAGATCCAAATCACACAATAGGGACTGCACACTATTACTGTATATATCCCTGTAAAGACTTCCACGCATACACACACGCACGCGCGCGCACACACACACACACACACACACACACACACACACACACACACACACACACACACACACACACACACACACACACACACACACACACACACACACACACACACACACACAATACCCGTCGCTCACCTCACCCACTAAGTTCCCTACATGGGCTCTGGTTACAGTGTCAGCATCCCAGGGTGCCCCCTGATTAGTGCCGAGCTGGAACTTCCTGTGTGGCCCGCAGCTCATGGACAGCCAGCAGGGACGATGTTTCTACAGGGGGGCCTGATATGGAGATCTCTGTGTGTGTGTGTGTGTGTGTGTGTGTGTGTGTGTGTGTGTGTGTGTGTGTGTGTGTGTGTGTGTGTGTGTGTGTGTGTGTGTGTGTGTGTGTGTGTGTGTGTGTGTGTGTGTGTGTGAGTGTGTGTGTGTGTGTGTGTTAAGAGCAAGCCCCTGGAGCCTGACATGGGTTTAGGAGGCACAGCGCTGGCTCTGTCCTGTGCCCCCCTCTACACACGCATGCATACTACCTTCCTCCCCCAAGCAAGTGTACACACACACACACACACACACACACACACACACACACACACACATGCATACATACATATACACGTATATAAGGGGGGGAAACCCACTCTGATTTCCTGCTATTACGCCCCATTAAAGCAGCTGTCAGTCCAAAGCCAGATGAGAGGCTGACACAAATGAGGAAATATCTCCAGAGGTTTGAAGCAAACGCAGAGGAAGGACCCAGAAACACAGTGGTGTTTAGCCTCGTTTAAATCTGGCCTAAACCCAGATTACAGTTTACATTTACAGAGGTAGCCATTGTGGAGTCTCCTCCAAGTGCATCATTGCAACTTCACCATAGTAACAGAATATACATATATATATATATATATATAATATATATATACATACATAAATATACACACACACACACACACACACACACACACACACACACACACACACACACACACACACACACACACACACACACACACACACACACACACACACACACACACACACACACACACATAGGCCTACAGACACAGCATTTGACCAACCCTTTTTTTTTTTCTTCAACTGACTTCCAAATCTAATTAAATTCAAATGTTTAAATGGAAACCTATTGGAGTAGTGATCAGATCTTAGATTCATCAATTTAAGATGTTTTTCAGATCTAAACAATTAATATACAGTACTGCTGTTCGAGCAAAGGTTAAATCAGACCTTAGCCCACACTAAAACAAAACTACCATTAACCAGGAAATGAAATTAAGCAAAACATCAAGAGAACTGTTGTCTTAATGGGACCTC
Organism: Gymnoscopelus microlampas; assembly: GCF_963454915.1. Lineage (NCBI taxonomy): Eukaryota > Metazoa > Chordata > Actinopteri > Myctophiformes > Myctophidae > Gymnoscopelus > Gymnoscopelus microlampas. Next base: position 24,786,825 of record NC_139958.1, read on the forward strand.
CTCCGAAAAAGGCACTTGTCATTTAGTGACATAAATATAACTTTCACCCATGTCTTTAGTCTTATTGAATGTCACTTACTCTCCACTAATTTAATAAAGCAGAAATGCAACAGAAATCATAAATTAAAGAATTAAGATGACTTACAACTGGTCTAATTAAATGTTTGATGTAATGATACAATGTACAAAACTACCTCACAAGATAAATAAAATAGTCTACACACTAAACAATAATGCCAAAATACCATTAGTTCTTTGGCTCGTAATCATAGGGGAGCCTCTTTTGGTGGTATATAGCACCTATCTTAAAAGAGAGCTACATAGCACAATGGTGCTATATACACCATTGGAGGTAAACTAAGCTTAAAAAAAACAGTAGTGAACCCCCAAGAACCTCTAAAGAACCATACAGCATTTGTATTTGTAGTACAATTATACAATAGCTATCTTGATGCAATGGCTGACAGTATCAGCTAAACAGTTTGAATGAGAATTTAATGGTTTTGTTGTGACACGATTGAGGGTTATTTGCTCATTCACAGACTTCATAAATTAAGTGCGCACAGTATACTCCTCACTGTTCATTTATCCATTTGTACAAATGGAACCAAATT